>NW_027195484.1:147500-178226 GCF_038502225.1 Cherax quadricarinatus
GACAGCAGCGAGTCATGGTACGTGGCGAGGTGTCAGTGTGGGCACCTGTGACCAGCGGGGTCCCGCAGGGGTCAGTCCTAGGACCAGTGCTGTTTCTGGTATTTGTGAACGACATGACGGAAGGAATAGACTATGAGGTGTCCCTGTTTGCAGATGACGTGAAGTTGATGAGAAGAATTCACTCGATCGAAGACCAGGCAGAACTACAAAGGGATCTGGACAGGCTGCAGACCTGGTCCAGCAATTGGCTCCTGGAGTTCAATCCCACCAAGTGCAAAGTCATGAAGATTGGGGAAGGGCAAAGAAGACCGCAGACGGAGTACAGTCTAGGGGGCCAGAGACTACAAACCTCACTCAAGGAAAAAGATCTTGGGGTGAGTATAACACCAGGCACATCTCCTGAAGCGCACATCAACCAAATAACTGCTGCAGCATATGGGCGCCTAGCAACCCTCAGAACAGCATTCCGACATCTTAATAAGGAATCATTCAGGACCCTGTACGCCGTGTACGTTAGGCCCATATTGGAGTATGCGGCACCAGTTTGGAACCCACACCTAGCCAAGCACGTGAAGAAACTAGAGAAAGTGCAAAGGTTTGCAACAAGACTAGTCCCAGAGCTAAGAGGTATGTCCTACGAGGAGAGGTTAAGGGAAATCAACCTGACGACACTGGAGGACAGGAGAGATGGGGGGGACATGATAACGACATACAAAATACTGAGAGGAATTGACAAGGTGGACAAAGACAGGATGTTCCAGAGATTGGACACAGTAACAAGGGGACACAGTTGGAAGCTAAAGACACAGATGAATCACAGGGATGTTAGGAAGTATTTCTTCAGCCACAGAGTAGTCAGTAAGTGGAATAGTTTGGGAAGCGATGTAGTGGAGGCAGGATCCATACATAGCTTTAAGCAGAGGTATGATAAAGCTCACGGCTCAGGGAGAGTGACCTAGTAGCGATCAGTGAAGAGGCGGGGCCAGGAGCTCGGACTCGACCCCCGCAACCTCAACTAGGTGAGTACAACTAGGTGAGTACACACACACACACACACACACACACACCACACACACACACACACACACACACACCACACACACACACACACACACACACACACACACACACACACACACACATACACACACACACACACACACACACACACACACACACACACACACACACACACACACACACACACACACACACACACACACACACACACACACACACACACACACACACATACACACACACACACACACACACACCACACACACACACACACACACACACACACACACACACCACACACGTCATTATCTCAAGAAAGATAATAAAGTGAAATAAATGTGTGAACAGTGAAAGAAATACAGTGTATAGCTTATACTGTATTTCGAAAAGAAACGGAAGTGGATATACTCCAGGGCATCAGTGGATATACTCCAGGACATCAGTGGATATACGCCAGGGCATCAGTGGATATACGCCAGGGCATCAGTGGATATACGCCAGGGCATCACAGCGAGTTGGACAATATACAGGCTGCTACAGGCTGCATCGCAGGTATTAACCTATGCGTAGTCTGCGAGAAGTCAGGTGTGAGTTCCATTATACCGCCAAGCTGTTTGTGAACGGTCCAACTTTCGTAGGGACGAGTCCTGGCCTGCCACAGTTTGGTAAATGATTTAAAATCACTTACTCGTGATTTCATTGCTCTCTCTCTCTCTCTCTCTCTGTATATATATATATATATATATATATATATATATATATATATATGTATATATATATATATATATATATATATATATATATATATATATATATATATATATATATATATATATATATATATATATATATATATATATATATATATATATATATATATATATATATATATATATATATATATATATATATATATATATATATATATATATATATATATATATATGCAATAAGATCACAGTAAACAGGTGATTTCAGAATATGCAAAACAACCACTCTGAAAGAATAGAGAAATTCCAAGCGCTTTCGTGACTACTCACATTATCAAGGAACTTTCGATAATGTGAGTAGTCACGAAAGCGCTTGGAATTTCTCTATTCTTTCAGAGTGGTTGTTTTGCATATATATATATATATATATATATATATATATATATATATATATATATATATATATATATATATATATATATATATATATATATATATATATATATATATATATATATATATATATATATATATATATATATATATATATATATATATATATATATATAAATATATATATGGCATTTATGGATTTGGAAAAGGCGTATGACAGGGTGGATAGGGGGGCAATGTGGCAGATGTTGAAAGTGTATGGTGTATTAGGTAGGTTACTGAAAGCAGTGAAGAGTTTTTACGAGGATAGTGAGGCTCAAGTTAGAGTATGTAGGAAAGAGGGAAATTTCTTCCCAGTAAAAGTAGGCCTTAGACAAGGATGTGTGATGTCACCGTGGTTGTTTAATATATTTATAGATGGGGTTGTAAGAGAAGTAAATGCGAGGGTCTTGGCAAGAGGCGTGGAGTTAAAAGATAAAGAATCACACACAAAGTGGGAGTTGTCACAGCTGCTCTTTGCTGATGACACTGTGCTCTTGGGAGATTCTGAAGAGAAGTTGCAGAGATTGGTGGATGAATTTGGTAGGGTGTGCAAAAGAAGAAAATTAAAGGTGAATACAGGAAAGAGTAAGGTTATGAGGATAACAAAAAGATTAGGTGATGAAAGATTGAATATCAGATTGGAGGGAGAGAGTATGGAGGAGGTGAACGTATTCAGATATTTGGGAGTGGACGTGTCAGCGGATGGGTCTATGAAAGATGAGGTGAATCATAGAATTGATGAGGGAAAAAGAGTGAGTGGTGCACTTAGGAGTCTGTGGAGACAAAGAACTTTGTCCTTGGAGGCAAAGAGGGGAATGTATGAGAGTATAGTTTTACCAACGCTCTTATATGGGTGTGAAGCGTGGGTGATGAATGTTGCAGCGAGGAGAAGGCTGGAGGCAGTGGAGATGTCATGTCTGAGGGCAATGTGTGGTGTGAATATAATGCAGAGAATTCGTAGTTTGGAAGTTAGGAGGAGGTGCGGGATTACCAAAACTTTGTCCAGAGGGCTGAGGAAGGGTTGTTGAGGTGGTTCGGACATGTAGAGAGAATGGAGCGAAACAGAATGACTTCAAGAGTGTATCAGTCTGTAGTGGAAGGAAGGCGGGGTAGGGGTCGGCCTAGGAAGGGTTGGAGGGAGGGGGTAAAGGAGGTTTTGTGTGCGAGGGGCTTGGACTTCCAGCAGGCATGCGTGAGCGTGTTTGATAGGAGTGAATGGAGACAAATGGTTTTTAATACTTGACGTGCTGTTGGAGTGTGAGCAAAGTAACATTTATGAAGGGATTCAGGGAAACCGGCAGGCCGGACTTGAGTCCTGGAGATGGGAAGTACAGTGCCTGCACTCTGAAGGAGGGGTGTTAATGTTGCAGTTTAAAAACTGTAGTGTAAAGCACCCTTCTGGCAAGACAGTGATGGAGTGAATGATGGTGAAAGTTTTTCTTTTTCGGGCCACCCTGCCTTGGTGGGAATCGGCCAGTGTGATAATAAAAAAAATATATATATATATATATATATATATATATATATATATCTATCTATATATATATATATATATATATATATATATATATATATATATATATAAAATGGGTCCACCTCTGGTGTAAATTGTGGGACCCATAGCCTCGGAGAAGTGGATAAAAAGGCTTCAAGGAAACACATTTGGATTTCTTCCTGAAGCCGTTTGAATATTCCACTTCCCCTACCACCCCGAATATGTAAAACTGGTCAATTAGCAAGAACTCATTTAAAATTAAGTCCTTTTTAAATTTTTCTCTTATACATTTAAAGATATATTATTTTTTTCATTATTGTTAATGTAAAAATTTTTAATTTTGCTCCAAAAGAATCTTAGAAAACTTACCTAACCTTATTATAACAAGAACAATTTATTTAGCCTAACCCAACTAAATATATTTTAGATTTGTTTACAGTAATTTAATACTAAACAAACACAGTGAAATATATCTTTTTCGTTAGGTTCAGAATGATTTTGGCGAAATTATTGCATACATAAATTTTCGCTTGTCTTATATGACAAGATCAGCATTGCTATTTAAGCCAAGATCGCAAGTTCTGCCTATTCGGCACGACATATATGTATATATATATATATATATATATATATATATATATATATATATATATATATATATATATATATATATATATATATATATATATATATATATATATATATATATATATATATATATATATATATATATATATATATATATATATATATATATATATATATATATATATATATATATATATATATATATATATATATATATATATATATATATATATATATATATATATATATATATATATATATATATATATATATATATATATATATATATATATATATATATATATATATATATATATATATATATATATATATATATATATATATATATATATATATATATATATATATATATATATATATATATATATATATATATATATATATATATATATATATATATGTAGGTGTATTTGCGGCAGGGATACAGCTGATCAATTCGGACTTCATGGTCTCGTGTGTCACACAGCAGAAGGGAAGTATGCCAGGCATGAGGAGGTCAATGACATTATAAAGAGAAGCCTCGCCACAGCCCGTTGCCCAGCTCAACGGGAACCCCAAGTGCAGAGGTCTGACGGAAGTCAAAAGCGTCCTGATAGAGCCACTATGCTACCTTGGAAGGATGGAAAGCAGATTGCCTGGGACTACACATGTGCCGCCACATTGGCAGACACCTACTTGCCATACTCCGTAGTGGAAGGGGGTGGAGCTGCCAGCCACAGGGAGACCCAGAAGATCCGCAAATATGAAGACCTTCCCCCTTGCTATAACTTCATCCCAATAGGGTCGGAGACCCTTGGATCATGGGGCAAGTGCGCTCTAAATTTCCTAATAGAGCTGGGTGAAAAGCTCATCATAGAAACCAAGGACCACAGTACGACCAGCTTCCTCTTTCGGAGACTCAGTGTTGCAGTCCAAAGAGGAAATGCCTGCAGCATTCTGGGCACGCGGCCCACCGCAGGGGAGCTGGACGAAGTATTCGAGGTGTAGCTCTGAGTTACCTATGTTGTTTTACTTTCCATCGTATTTTTGTGAATGTTTTGTCAATGCATTTTGTCTTTAAATAAAATATACATAAAATATAGGGGGTGGTAGGAGAAAATTCTCAAACAGCTTCAGGGATAACCTTGAGTTTTCCCTGAAGCAAGTACATTCTTTTCTCTGAGGATGAGGGTCCCTATAACAGTTCTAGAGGTGGTACCTATTATATATATATATATATATATATATATATATATATATATATATATATATATATATATATATATATATATATATATATATATATATATATATATATATATACGTCGTGCCTAATATGTAAAACTGGTCAATTAGCAAGAACTCATTTAAAATTAAGTTCTTTCTAAAAATTTCTCATATACGTTTAAAGATATATTTTTTTTCATTAATGTTAATGAAAATTTTTTTTAATTTTGCTCCAAAAGAATCTTAGAAAACATACCTAACCTTATTATAATAAGAACAATTTATTTTAGCCTAACCCAACTAAATATATTTTAGATTTGTTTACATGAATTTAATACTAAACAAACACAGTGAAATATATTTTTTTCGTTAGGTTCAGAATGATTTTGGCGAAATTATTGCATACACAAATTTTGGCTTGTCCTATATGGCAAGATGAGCGTTGCTATTTAAGCCAAGATCGCAAGTTCTGCCTATTCGGCACGACATATATATATATATATATATATATATATATATATATATATATATATATATATATATATATATATATATATATATATATATATATATATGTCGTGACTAATGAGATGTTTTAATCTATTGTTCATCCATTTAGGTTAGGATAATTTTTGCTTGATCTGATTTCCCTATTTGGAACATAAGTTGTCTGAGCAGCTAGAACTATGCCCTGGAAGACGTCATATTGGCAGTCATCACCACCTACCTGACCCATAGTCAGGTCATTACAGTTCAGCCCACCCAAGTAATTTTTCAGTCCTATGAAGTCAGCCAAGCAAAGCTCAGGGAGAGAGACTTGATTGCCATTATTAGGGGAATTCTATGATATATTAAAACTGAGTGATTTGTGATCACTTTCCCCAAGCTCATCATTAACCTCAAGATTATTAATTAGTGTTTCCCTGCTGGCAAGAACCAAGTCAAGCAGGTTATTTCCTCTAGTTGGCTCTGTCACAAACTGTTTTAAAAGACAATCCTGAATCGTATGAAGAAAATCACTTGATTCTAAATTTCCTGTCAAATTGCTCCAGTCAATCTGTCTATAGTTGAAATCTCCCATTTTCGCAACATTCTCGTATGTAGAGGCCTTACGAATTTCATCCCATAGAAGTTTACCGCACTTCCTATCATGATTTGGGGCCCTGTAAATCACACCAAAAATTAGTTTTTCACAGACCTCGAGAAGCTGTAACCAAACAGATTCAGTGGCTGACGCTTCTAATTTTATATCATGTCTAACACAACATTTTACATTGTATCTGACTTACATCGCTATTCCACCACCCTTCCTGTTGACCCTGTCTGTGTGGAATAATTTATAGCCTTGTGTGTGACATTCAGAAGGCATCTCTACATCTTTCAGATTGAGCCAATTCTCTGTTATAGCAATGATATCTATGTTTCCTGCACTTGCAATTAATCTTAGCTCATCTATCTTATTTCTTACACTCCTGCTCTTAGTATAATAGACCGTAAGGAAGCTAGTCCCTTGCTTCCCTCTGCTGTCTCCCTTTGTTTGCTGACCTGATCTATTGTCTTTATTTATAACTTCATGATGAATGTCTTTTATACATTTACTGTTTTCAACCCTAATGTTGCAACCTGACTGTTTCCCACACACACCCATACCTCTATTTTCTATCAGTTTAAAATCCTAGGCATTTCAGCAATGGCCTTCTCGATTGAGTTTGCAAGTGCTACATCCCCAGCCCCAGAAAGATGTACCCCCATCCCTTGCATACATATCAAGTTTGCCATAAAAGTTGTCCCAGTTGTCAATGAATGAGATTGCAAGTTCCTTGCAGTATCTGTCTAGCCAGCAATTTTCACCAATTGTCCTAGACAACCATTCATTGCCCACTCCCCTTCAAGGCAAGATGCTACATATGACTGGAACCCATCCCTAAGATTTAATTAAATCTATAGCTGACTTGCACTTATCTAGCAGCTCTTCTCTCCTACCCTTCCCAATATCATTTCCACCACTGAGACAGATAATAGGCTTGTCCCATTACCTGACATGATATTATCCAACCTGTTGACTATGTCACTAACACCAGCTCCTGGGAAGCACAATCTATCTCTTACCTTCTTATTCCTATTACAGAAGGCACGGTCCATATATCTTACATATGAGTCACCAACCACAAGTATGCGCTTACCTCTATTTGCGGTGGAAGTAGTACCTTCACATTCACTGGCCACTGAAGTACACTCACCCTGAAGAAAAGAGAAGCGATTTCCTACCTTACATAAGAACATAAGAACATAAGAAAGGAGGATGACTGTGGCAGGCCTGTTGGCCTGCCACAATCATCCCACTAAACTTGTCTAATTTATATCCATTACTGCGGGTTCTCTCTTGGAGAGATATCCTCAAGACCTTATTAATGTCCCCTTTATTAATACCTATCTTCCACTTATACACTTCGATCAGGTCTCCCCTCATACTTCGTCTAACAAGTGAATGTAATTTAAGAGTCTTCAATCTTTCTTCATAATGAAGATTTCTAATGCTATGTATTAATTTAGTCATTCTATGCTGAATGTTTTCTAACGAATTTATGTCCATTCTGTAATATGGAGACCAGAATTGAGCTGCATAATCTAGGTGAGGCCTTACTAATGATGTATAAAGCTGCGGTATAACCTCTGGACTTCTGTTGCTTACACTTCTTGATATAAATCCCAATAATCTATTTGCCCTATTACGTACGCTTAGGCACTGCTGTCTTGGTTTAAGGTTACTGCTTACCATAACCCCCAAGTCCTTTTCGCAATCTGTATGGCCAAGTTCTACATTATTTAAGTTGTAAGTGCTAGGGTTATGGACACTCCCGAGCTTCAGAACCTTGCATTTATCTACATTGAACTGCATCTGCAACTTTGCTGACCAGGTATTGAGTTTGTCTAATTCCTTCTGAAGTTCCCTGATATCTACCTTTGAATCACTTATCCTACCTATCTTTGTGTCATCGGCGAATTTGCTCATTTCACTAGTAATTCCATCATCCAGATCATTGATATATATTATAAACAACAACGGGCCCAAGACTGATCCCTGTGGAACGCCACTTGTTACAGATCCCCACTCGGATTTAACCCCATTTACGGACACTCTCTGCTTCCTGTCAGTGAGCCATGACTCGATCCATGAGAGCACTTTTTCCCCAATGCCATGAGCTGCCACTTTCTTTAACAGTCTTTGGTGCGGAACTCTATCAAAAGCCTTACTAAAATCTAAGTAAATAATATCAAATTCTTTATCGTGATCAACAGCCTCAAAAACTTTACTGAAGAAAGTTAATAAATTAGTTAGACAAGAACGGCCTCTTGTGAATCCATGCTGAGTATCATTAATCAAGCTATGCTTATCGAGATGGCTTCTTATAATCTGAGCTATAACTGACTCTAGTAATTTGCCTACAATTGAGGTCAGGCTTATTGGGCGGTAATTTGACGGTAACGACTTGTCCCCTACTTTATAAATAGGAATTGCATTAGCCATCTTCCACATATCAGACACTACACCTGTTTGATGAAATAAATTAAAAATATTAGTTAATGGTTCACAGACTTCCATTTTGCATTCCTTAAGAACCCTTGAAAAAACCTCATCAGGACCCGGCGACTTATTTTGCTTCAGTCTGTCTATCTGCTTCACAATCATTTTTTTTTTACTCAGGGTTTGACAAGGTTATGGATCCCTAGCTTTATTGACAAGCTACTTACAGGTTAAGGATTCCAAACTTTATTGGCAAGCTAAGAGCTCTTACCTACATCAGCTCATTTGAAAGCATTTTTATTGCTATGAGACATACAAGTAGGGAACAGGATGAAGTTGGAGCCATCTGTGGGTCAGCATTTTCATTTGATCAACTGACTTTATCTCGTTGACATCATTATGCTGTACGAATGTGTTCCATACTCAAGTCATCCTGGGTATACATGATCTCAGATGGAGTGATGTTCTGGAGAAGGGTACAGCCAGAGTGAAGTTGCTGTTTTCTGCCCGTCTTGTGGAATAAAAGCTTGTTTCACGCTGTCCTCGAAGTGGATCCAAGTGTGGTACTTTGACAATATTGGCCTTGTACATAACAGTAAGGCCACCCACATCCCTCCTATGTTGAAGGCTCTGCTGAAATGACAGATCTATCCAGGAAGGGTCCAGGCGAGAGATGAGACGTCTTGCTCTGTTCTCTACTCTGTCAAGTAGTCGCAGATGAGAGGAAGGGGGGGGGCAGGCAAACCAAGGAAGTGGAGCATACTCAAGGTGTGAGCGCACTTGTGCCTCGTACAGAATCATGTAACCCCTACTGTCAAGTAGATGCGAGATACAGCGAAGTGCTGTAAGCTTCCTGGCTGCCTTGTTTGCAAGATTTACAACATGGTTCTTCATGGTTAGTTTGGAGTCAAATTTCACCCCAAGGATATCAACTTCTTCTCCAGGTGCCAACACCCTGCCATTCATCCTTACTACTGCACCAGCATTACCATCATGGTGCCTAGAGACGATCATCATTTGCGTTTTCTCAGGTGCAAATGTTACTTGCCATCTATTTCCCCAAGCTGATATAGCTCTCAGCTGGTGATTGATGTAGCTTAGAGCAGCTGGTATTTCTTCTCTTGGATAAGTGAATGTCAGTGTGCAGTCGTCTCCATATGCATGTGATTCTGGGATGAGATGAAGAAGGTCGTTGAAGTAGACATTCCATAACAATGGTCCCAGCACGCTTCCTTGTGGAACACTTGCCCCAATAGGATGTCTTGCTAATTCCGTTCCATTGAGAACTACACTTAGAGATCTACCATGAAGGAAATCACTGAGGAGACATAGCGTAGAGCCTGCAATTCCCAGTGCTTGAAGTTTTGCTAAGAGGCCCTGGTGCCACACCCGGTCGAAAGCGCCAGCAATGTCCAGTGCTACCACACAGCTGACTTTGGATTCATCCAGTGACGGGTGCCACTTAGTGGAGAGGTTTAACAACAGATCAGCAGCAGAGTAACCTTTCCTGAAGCCATATTGACGATCACAAAGTAGTGAGTGGTAGTCAAAAAACAGTCATTTGTCTTGAGATTATTGTCTCAAGGATCTTATCAGTGATTGACAGGAGTGACACTGGTCTGTAGTTGCTGATTTCTGCTCTGCTCTTCTTTTTGTGAACAGGGACTACATTTGCCTCTTTCCATAGAGAGGGCCACTTGCACTGTACTAGGCAGTGCTGAAAGATGCGAGTTAGAGGTGCTGCTAGCTGGTCTGCACATCTTCTCAGCAATCTTGGGCTCAACTTGTCTGGGCCCACAGCTTTTTCTTTGTCAAACGATTTAAGAAGGAAATGCACCTCCTCCTGCCTTATTGTCACCACTGACAGTTTTGACACAGTTCTTGCAGCTAGCCAAGGAGGGTCCCTTGCTGGATCAGGAACTTGCATTTTGGTAGCAAAGTGTTCAGCAAAGAGGTCCGCCTTCTCTTGACTACTAGTAGAGGTGGTCCCATCCTGTCGATTTAGAGGTGGAATGAGTTCATCAGGCAGATAACCTTGTCTGTCCTTGACCAGGGACCACCAGGTTTTGGAGCCTTCCCTACCTGATGCTAACTTTCTTTTAGTGTCCACCTCCCATTTAGCAATGGCCCACTTTTGAACGTCACCCGTATGTCTACAGGCTTGCCTGTGCAAGTTCCTGTTATAGGTGGTAGGATGTCTCTTATACCTTCGCCATGCTTTGTACTTAGCAGCAGCAGCCTCTCTACAACGAAAGCCAAACCAAGGCTGTTCCGTAGGCTTCGTCACATATTGCCGGTGAGGAATGTGTTCTTGTTGTAGATTAAGGATGTGTCCAGTGAAGGCTTTCACTTGGTTGTCAACATCCCCTTGGAGAAGAGCATTCCAATTGGTGGTGGCAAGCTCAGAGCAAAGGACTGGCCAATTACCTCTTTCCCATAGCCAGGTTGTGCGTGTGGACTCCTCACCTCGTTCTGTTGGGATCTTAAGTGTCGTAAAAACATCCTTGTGGTCAGATGATCCAACATAGCCGAGGGGTTGACAAGTGACTATGCCTTCTGCCAGATCACTCACTACTGGGTCAAGGGAGGAACCAGAGATGTGAGTAGGGAAATCAACAAAGTTTCTCATGTCAAACACTGCAAGAAAGTCATCAAAGTCCCTCTGTATAAGGTGCTGGTTGAGGTCACCAACAATTATGATATGTTGACAGTTGTGTTGTAGCAGAAGGGAGTCAATATTTTCCATTAGGAAGTGATGGGATCTGCATGTTGCCACTGAGGTCTGTACATTGCACATGCTAGTACAGAGGTACTAGTGTTTATGCAGAGCTTGAAGAACATCATTTCAAGATGTGTAGAGGTGGCAACATCAATGTGCTGGGCATGAACACTTTTTGAGAAGCACACAGCAACACCTCCTCCTTGCCCTTGCCTGTCTCTTCTCATCCATGAGGTGCAGCCAGCAATTCTTGCAAAATTTTCTGGAGTCCTGTCATTCAAAAATGTTTCAACAACAGCTATCACGTCGGGACGTCGAGTGTTCACAAAACTGTGTGTGAGCTCTCCAACATTAGTAATGAAACCTCTAATGTTGGCCGACAGGATGCTGATAGACTGGCTCCTCATGATGATGTGGTCAGCTTGAAGTGGTGGGTGTGTAGGGCATGTAAGGTGCCTGCCCTTGAGAGAGGTAGGGTACTGAGGCAGCTGCAGGGATGTAGGTCTGTGGTCTTGTATAAGGGACAATACCACCTGCTGGGCTGGGATAGGAGTAGCTGAGTGGGTGACGTGTGAGAGTGTTCACCAATTCAGAGATCCTGCTGGTTTGTTCTGAGAACAGGCCTCTAAACAGGTGGTCCTGTCTGTCAAGTTCCTTTTTCTTCCGACACTCGTCCTCCTGATGCCCTTTCTTGTAGCAGTAATTACACCTGGTATCTCGCAGGCAGTTGCTGGCAGTGTGCCCCTTCCGGTGACAGCGAGAGCACAGCCTAGGTGCCTGGGAGGGTGGACTATGATTTGTTGCACCTCCTGTGTTTTGCAGATTTGTCCTCAGGTTCTGCCGCTGGAACTGTGTTAGTGGAGGGTGAGACAACTGTAGATGTCTTCCTCCTTTACGTCCTCTTCCACGTCCTCTGCCCCGTCCTCTACCAGTTCTGACACATGTGTCCCTGCTGTTCGTACTTTTGCTCAGTAGGTGATCAGGTGAAGTGATAGTTCCCTGATTATTAACTGCACCAATCTCTGGTAGAAAAACTTCTGTCTCAGAAATTGCTGATGAAGCACTGCTGCCAGATTCTGGAATAGTGTCGGCAGGTGTGCAGACAGGTGTAGGATCAGATATGATATGTGCACTGTCAAGTGGACTGGCAGTGGCTGAAGCAGAGATGTCAGATGTAGGAGAATTAACAGATCCAAGGTTTCCTTCGTTGCTGGGAAGAGGATTTGCTCCCTCTGTGGTGGTCAGAGGAATTGTGTTAGAATTCCCAAAGGTAGTGTTTTGAACTAGTGACTGTGATGTTACATAATTTATTTTCTTCTGGCCCACTATAAAAATTAATTACTGGAATATTGTTAGTGTCTTCCTGTGTAAAAACCGAGAGAAAATTATTATTTAAAATCGAGCACATTTCATTCTCTTTGTCAGTAAGATGCAAATAGTTATTTTTAAGGGGACCTATCTTATCTCTAACTTTTGTTCTATAGACCTGGAAAAACTTTTTGGGTTAGTTTTCGAATCCATAGCAACTTTAATTTCATAGTGCCTTTTAGCTTTTCTTATCCCATTTATAATGTCCCTCTTAATGTCAATATACTGATTCATAAGATGACCCTCACCTCTTTTGATACGCCTATAAATTACCTTCTTATGCCCTAGTAGATATTTCAGCCTATTGTTCATCCATTTTGGGTCATTTCTATTTGATCTAATTTCTTTATACGGGATAAACGTTCTTTGAGCAGCATGTATAGTGTTCAGAAAACTGTCATATTGATAGCTCTCTTCGTTACCCCAGTCAACAGATGAAAAGTGTTCTCTAAGCCCATCGTAATCTGCTAAGCGAAAATCTTGGACTATTACTGAGTTATCCCTACTATCACACTTCCACTCAATGCTAAATGTAATTGATTTGTAGTCGCTAGCACCCAGTTCCTCTGAAATTTCTAAATTATTAACAAGGGATTCATTGTTTGCCAGAACTAAGTCAAGCAGGTTATTTCCCCTTGTAGGTTCTGTCACAAACTGCTTCAAAAAACAATCCTGAACTACTTCTAAGAAGTCGTATGATTCTAAATTCCCAGTCAAGAAATTCCAATCAATATGACTAAAGTTAAAGTCTCCTAGAATTACTACATTATCGTGCATTGTGGCCTTAACAATTTCCTCCCATAGTAGTTTCCCTTGGTCCCTATCTAAGTTTGGGGGACGGTATATCACTCCTAAAATCAGTTTTTCATACCCCTCTGAAAATTCTATCAAAACAGACTCTGTATGTGTTACTTCAGACTTAATACCCGTTTTTATGCAACAGTTCAAGCGATCTCGGACATACAATGCCACCCCACCCACCTTCCCGATACTTCTATGTACTTGGAACAATTTAAAACCCAGAATGTGACATTCCGCAGGCATGTCCCGACTTTTTGAATTAAACCACCTCTCAATTATGGCAAATACATCAATGTTACCTGCACTAGCAACTAGTCTCAACTCGTCCATCTTATTCCTAGCACTATGGCTATTAGCATAATATACATTGAAAGACTCTCCTTTCTCTTTACCCTTCTTGCTCATTTCTGTTTTTCTACTAAACCTATTACTGTCCTTATCACCTAGTGTCACTGGCTTTTCAATATCTACCTCGTTCTGCTTATTACTAGTTCCCCTAGAACTCATAATATAACTACACTCGGACTTCGCTGTTTTCCTGCCAAAACCTATACCACTAACTATTCCTAGTTTAAAGTCCTAACAGCTCCCTCCACTGCAGTTGCCAGTGCCCCCACCCCAGACCTAGATAAGTGAACCCCATCCCTGGCATACATGTCATTTCTGCCATAGAAGTGGACCCAGTTTTCAACGAATGTTACCGCATTTTCCTTACAGTATTTGTCCAGCCAGCAATTGACACCAAAAGCCCTGGACAACCATTCATTTCCAACTCCTCTCCTTGGCAAAATACCACATATGACAGGGTTCCCACCTTTCCTCCTAATTATTTCTATTGCTGACTTATACCTGCTAATCAGGTCCTCACTCCTACGTCTGCCAACATCATTGCCTCCAGCACTGAGGCAGATAATAGGATTGCTCCCATTACCTCTCATGATATCATCCAGACGGCTAACAATATCCTCCATCCCAGCCCCAGGAAAGCAAACCCTTTGTCTCCTACTCCTGTCCTTCAAGCAGAACGCCCTATCCATGTACCTAACTTGGCTATCCCAAACAACAATATTCTTACCTTCCTTGGTGTCATTCGTCGTGACGTTCCCAGTAGTCGACTCACATTCGTCGGGTAGCACAGAGAATGCATTAGATGTTTCCACAACAGTTTCCACAGCAGTTTCTTCTTCATCTTTTCTACCTTTCCATTCGTATTCTTGATCGTCAAATTCGTTCCATGCTGTCCAGCCACTGACCAGTTTCCTTTCTTGACCTGAGGACTCAAAACAGGAGGACTACTATGAATCTTCTTGTTTTCCTCGGTCAATCGCCGAATCTCCATCTTCGCCATCCTCAATTCTTCCTTAAGCTGTTGGTAAAGTTGCTCGATAGAGGGCATCTTGGTTCAGTCCGTACAGAGCACACTCGACACGTCCTCACTGAGCTAAGTACAGGTCACCTCTACTTTCCTTATTTTGATGCTCTTGCCATTACTGGGAACCACTTGCCACTTGTAGCAGGTGTTGGATTGCACCTCACTGCTGGTAGCCGTTGCTACCTCCCCACCTACAGCTTCCTCGCAGCGAGAGACAGACTGCACCTCACACTCGCTCCCAACCCCATTGAGGTGAATCTCCAACCTCCTAATTTCCTCTAGGAGAACAAGACTTCCTCCTTCAACTCTCCAACCTCAATTTCTAAAACACTGCAAAAGCAGGCCATGGCTTTGTAACCGTCCACACAAATCCCCAAAGCAGCTCAGGGCCTGTGACCTCACGTGACGACTGACCACTGACAATATATATATATATATATATATATATATATATATATATATATATATATATATATATATATATATATATATATATATATATATATATATATATATATATGTGTGTCGTGCCGAATATGTAAAACTGGTCAATTAGTAAGAACTCATTTAAAATTAAGTCCTTTCTAAAATTTTCTCTTATACGTTTAAATATACATTTTTTCAATAATGTTAATGTAATTAATGTAATGTAATATATATATACATATATATGTATATATATATATATATATATATATATATATATATATATATATATATATATATATATATATATATATATATATATATATATATATATATATATATATATATATATATATATATATATATATATATATATATATATATATTATTTATTATATTTATTTTATTATCACACTGGCCGATTCCCACCAAGGCAGGGTGGCCCGAAAAAGAAAAACTTTCACCATCATTCACTCCATCACTGTCTTGCCAGAAGGGTGCTTTACACTACAGTTTTTAAACTGCAACATTAACACCCCTCCTTAAGAGTGCAGGCACTGTACTTCCCATCTCCAGGACTCAAGTCCGGCCTGCCGGTTTCCCTGAACCCCTTCATAAATGTTACTTTGCTCACACTCCAACAGCACATCAAGTATTAAAAACCATTTGTCTCCATTCACTCCTATCAGACACACTCACGCATGCCTGCTGGAAGTCCAAGCCCCTCGCACACAAAACCTCCTTTAACCCCTCCCTCCAACCTTTCCTAGGCCGACCCCTACCCCGCCTTCCTTCCACTACAGACTGATACACTCTTGAAGTTATTCTGTTTCGATCCATTCTCTCCGCATGTTCGAACCACCTCAACAACCCCTCCTCAGCCCTCTGGACAACAGTTTTGGTAATCCCGCACCTCCTCCTGACTTCCAAACTACGAATTCTCTGCATTATATTCACACCACATATTGCCCTCAGACATGACATCTCCACTGCCTCCAGCCTTCTCCTCGCTGCAACATTCATCACCCATGCTTCACACCCATATAACAGCGTTGGTAAAACTATACTCTCATACATTCCCCTCTTTGCCTCCAAGGACAAAGTTCTTTGTCTCCACAGACTCCTAAGTGCACCACTCACTCTTTTTTCCCTCATCAATTCTATGATTAACCTCATCTTTCATAGACCCATCCGCTGACATGTCCACTCCCAAATATCTGAATACATTCACCTCCTCCATACTCTCTCCCTCCAATCTGATATTCAATCTTTCATCACCTAATCTTTTTGTTATCCTCATAACCTTACTCTTTCCTGTATTCACCTTTAATTTTCTTCTTTTGCACACCCTACCAAAATCATCCACCAATCTCTGCAACTTCTCTTCAGAATCTCCCAAGAGCACAGTGTCTTCAGCAAAGAGCAGCTGTGACAACTCCCACTTTGTGTGTGATTCTTTATCTTTTAACTCCACGCCTCTTGTCAAGACCCTCGCATTTACTTCTCTTACAACCCCATCTATAAATATATTAAACAACCACGGTGACATCACACATCCTTGTCTAAGGCCTACTTTTACTGGGAAATAATTTCCCTCTTTCCTACATACTCTAACTTGAGCCTCACTATCCTCGTAAAAACTCTTCACTGCTTTCAGTAACCTACCTCCTACACCATACACTTGCAACATCTGCCACATTGCCCCCCTATCCACCATAAATGCCACAAAGACCTCTTTAACCTTATCTAAATACTGTTCACTTATATGTTTCACTGTAAACACCTGGTCCACACACCCCCTACCTTTCCTAAAGCCTCCTTGTTCATCTGCTATCCTATTCTCCGTCTTACTCTTAATTCTTTCAATAATAATTCTACCCTACACTTTACCAGGTATACTAAGCAGACTTATCCCCCTATAATTTTTGCACTCTCTTTTATCCCCTTTGCCTTTATACAAAGGAACTATGCATGCTCTCTGCCAATCCCTAGGTACCTTACCCTCTTCCATACATTTATTAAATAATTGCACCAACCACTCCAAAACTATATCCCCACCTGCTTTTAACATTTCTATCTTTATCCCATCAATCCCGGCTGCCTTACCCCCTTTCATTTTACCTACTGCCTCACGAACTTCCCCCACACTCACAACTGGCTCTTCCTCACTCCTACAAGATGTTATTCCTCCTTGTCCTATACACGAAATCACAGCTTCCCTATCTTCATCAACATTTAACAATTCCTCAAAATATTCCCTCCATCTTCCCAATACCTCTAACTCTCCATTTAATAACTCTCCTCTCCTATTTTTAACTGACAAATCCATTTGTTCTCTAGGCTTTCTTAACTTGTTAATCTCACTCCAGAACTTTTTCTTATTTTCAACAAAATTTGTTGATAACATCTCACCCACTCTCTCATTTGCTCTCTTTTTTCATTGCTTCACCACTCTCTTAACCTCTCTCTTTTTCTCCATATACTCTTCCCTCCTTGCATCACTTCTACTTTGTAAAAACTTCTCATATGCTAACTTTTTCTCTCTTACTACTCTCTTTACATCATCATTCCACCAATCGCTCCTCTTCCCTCCCGCACCCACTTTCCTGTAACCACAAACTTCCGCTGAACACTCTAACACTACATTTTTAAACCTACCCCATACCTCTTCGACCCCATTGCCTATGCTCTCATTAGCCCATCTATCCTCCAATAGCTGTTTATATCTTACCCTAACTGCCTCCTCTTTTAGTTTATAAACCTTCACCTCTCTCTTCCCTGATGCTTCTATTCTCCTTGTATCCCATCTACCTTTTACTCTCAGTGTAGCTACAACTAGAATGTGATCTGATATATCTGTGGCCCCTCTATAAACATGTACATCCTGAAGTCTACTCAACAGTCTTTTATCTACTAATACATAATCCAACAAACTACTGTCATTTCGCCCTACATCATACCTTGTATACTTATTTATCCTCTTTTTCTTAAAATATGTATTACCTATAACTAAACCCCTTTCTATACAAAGTTCAATCAAAGGGCTCCCATTATCATTTACACCTGGCACCCCAAACTTACCTACCAGACCCTCTCTAAAAGTTTCTCCTACTTTAGCATTCAGGTCCCCTACCACAATTACTCTCTCACTTGGTTCAAAGGCTCCTATACATTCACTTAACATCTCCCAAAATCTCTCTCTCTTCTCTGCATTCCTCTCTTCTCCAGGTGCATACACGCTTATTATGACCCACTTCTCGCATCCAACCTTTACTTTAATCCACATAATTCTTGAATTTACACATTCATATTCTCTTTTCTCCTTCCATAACTGATCATTTAACATTACTGCTACCCCTTCCTTTGCTCTAACTCTCTCAGATACTCCAGATTTAATCCCATTTATTTCCCCCCACTGAAACTCTCCTACCCCCTTCAGCTTTGTTTCGCTTAGGGCCAGGACATCCAACTTCTTTTCATTCATAACATCAGCAATCATCTGTTTCTTGTCATCCGCACTACATCCACGCACATTTAAGCATCCCAGTTTTATAAAGTTTTTCTTCTTCTTTTTTTTAGTAAGTGTCTACAGGAGAAGGGGTTACTAGCCCATTGCTCCCGGCATTTTAGTCGCCTCATACGACACGCATGGCTTACGGAGGAAAGATTCTCTTCCCCTTCCCCATGGACAATAGAAGAAATACAGAAGAACAAGAGCTATTTAGAAAAAGGAGAAAAAACCTAGATGTATGTATATATATATGCATGTGCGTGTCTGTCAAGTGTGACCAAAGTGTAAGTAGGAGAAGCAAGATATCCCTGTTATCTAGCGTGTTTATGAGACAGAAAAAGAAACCAGCAATCCTACCATCATGCAAAACAGTTACAGGTTTCTGTTTCACAGTCATCTGGCAGGACGGTAGTACTTCCCTGGGTGGTTGCTGTCTACCAACCTACTACCTACATATATAATATATATATATATATATATATATATATATATATATATATATATATATATATATATATATATATATATATATATGTGTGTGTGAGTGTGTGTGTGTGTGTGTGTGTGTCTGTGTGTGTGTGTCTGTGTGTGTGTGTGCGTGGATGTAGTGCGGATGACAAGAAACAGATGATTGCTAATGTTATGAATGAAAAGAAGTTGGATGTCCTGGCCCTAAGTGTAACAAAGCTGAAAGGGGTAGGGGAGTTTGGTTGGGGGAAATAAATGGGATTAAATCTGGAGTATCTGAGAGAGTTAGAGCAAAGGAAGGGGTAGCAGTAATGTTGAAGGATCAGTTATGGAAGGAGAAAAGAGAATATGAATGTGTAAATTCAAGAATTATGTGGATTAAAGTAAAGGTTGGATGCGAAAAGTGGGTCATAATAAGCGTGTATTCACCATCACTCACTCCATCACTGTCTTGCCAGAAGGGTGCTTTACACTACAGTATTTCAACTGCAACATTAACACCCCTCCTTCAGAATGCAGGCATTGTACTTCCCTTCTCCAGGATTCAAGTCCGGCCTCCCGGTTTCCCTGAACCCCTTCATAAATGTTACTTTGCTCACACTCCAACAGCACGTCAAGTATTAAAAACCATTTGTCTCCATTCACTCCTATCAAACACGCTCACGCATGCCTGCTGGAAGTCAAAGCCCCTCGCACACAAAACCTCCTTTACCCCCTCCCTCCAACCTTTCTTAGGCCGAACCCTACCCCGCGTTCCTTCCACTACAGACTGATACACTCTTGAAGTCATTCTGTTTCGCTCCATTCTCTCTAAATGTCCGAGCCACCTCATCAACTCTTCCTCAGCCCTGTGGACAACAGTTTTCGTAATCTCGCACCTCCTCCTAACTTCCAAACTACGAATTCTCTGCATTATAATCACACCACACATTGCCCCCGGACATGAGATCTCCACTGCCTCCAGCCTTCTCCTCGCTGCAACATTCATCACCCATGCTTCACACCCATATAAGAGCGTTGATAAAACTATACTCTCATACATTCCCCTCTTTGCATCCAAGGACAAAGTTCTTTGTCTCCACAGACTCCTGAGTGCACCTCTCTCCCTTTTCCCCTCATCAATTCTATGATTCACCTAATCTTTCATAGACCCATCCGCTGACATGTCCACTCCCAAATATCTGAATACATTCACCTCCTCCATACTCTCTCCCTCCAATCTGATATCCAATCTTTCATCACCTAATATTTTTGTTATCCTCATAACCTTACTCTTTCCTGTATTCACTTTTAATTTTCTTCTTTTGCATACCCTACCAAATTCATCCACCAATCTCTGCAACTTCTCTTCAGAATCTCCCAAGAGCACAGTGTCATCAGCAAAGAGCAACTGTGACAACTCCCACTTTATGTGTGATTCTTTATCTTTTAACTCCACGCCTCTTGCCAAGACCCTCGCATTTACTTCTCTTACAACCCCGTCTATAAAAATATTAAACAACCACGGTGACATCACACATCCTTGTCTAAGGCCTACTTTTACTGGGAAATAATTTCCCCCTTTCCTACATACTCTAACTTGAGCCTCACTATCCTCGTAAAAACTCTTCACTGCTTTCAGTAACCTACCTCGTACACCATACACATGCAACATCTGCCACATTGCCCCCCTATCCACCCTGTCATACGCCTTTTCCAAATCCATAAATGCCACAAAGACCTCTTTAGCCTTATCTAAATACTGTTCCCTTATATGTTTCACTGTAAACACCCGGTCCACACACCCCCTATCTTTCCTAAAGCCTCCTTGGTCATCTGCTATCCTATTTTCCGTCTTACTCTTAATTCTTTCAATAATAACTCTACCATACACTTTACCAGGTATACTCAGCAGACTTATCCCCCTATAATTTTTGCACTCTCTTTTGTCCCCTTTGACTTTATACAAAGGAACTATGCATGCTCTCTGCCAATCCCTAGGTTCCTTACCCTCTTCCATACATTTATTAAATAATTGCACCAACCACTCCAAAACTATATCCCCACCTGCTTTTAACATTTCTATCTTTATCCCATCAATCCTGGCTACCTTAACCCCTTTCATTTTACCTACTGCCTCACGAACTTCCCGCACACTCACAACTGGCTCTTCCTCACTCCTACAAGATGTGATTCCTCCTTGCCCTAAACACGAAATCACAGCTTCTCTAACTTCATCAACATTTAACAATTCCTCAAAATATTCCCTTCGTCTTCCCAATACCTCTAACTCTCTATTTAATAACTCTCCTCTCCTATTTTTAACTGACAAATCCATTTGTTCTGTAGGCTTCCTTAACTTGTTACTCTCACTCCAAAACTTTTTCTTATTTTCAACAAAATTTGTTGATAACATCTCACCCACTCTCTCATTTGCTCTCTTTTTACATTGCTTCACCACTCTCTTAACCTCTCTCTTTTTCTCTATATTCTCTTCCCTCCTTGCATCACTTCTACTTTGTAAAAACCTCTCATATGCTAACTTTTTCTCCCTTACTACTCTCTTTACATCATCATTCTACCAATCGCTCCTCTTCCCTCCCGCACCTACTTTCCTGTAACCACAAACTTCTGCTGAACACTCTAACACTACATTTTTAAACCTACCCCATACCTCTTCGACCCCATTGCCTATGCTCTCATTAGCCCATCTATCCTCCAATAGCTGTTTATATCTTACCCTAACTACCTCCTCTTTTAGTTTATAAACCTTCACCTCTCTCTTCCCTGATGCTTCTATTCTCCTTGTATCCCATCTACCTTTTACTCTCAGTGTAGCTACAACTAGAAAGTATCTGATGTATCTGTTGCCCCTCTATATGCATGTACATCCTGAAGTCTACTCAACAGACTTTTATCTACCAATACATAATCCAACAAACTACTGACATTTCGCCCTACATCATATCTTGTATACTTATTTATCCTCTTTTTCTTAAAATATGTATTACCTATAACTAAACCCCTTTCTATACAAAGTTCAATCAAAGGGCTCCCATTATCATTTACACCTGGCACCCCAAACTTACCTACCACACCCTCTCTAAAAGTTTCTCCTACTTTAGCATTCAGGCCCCCTACCACAATTTTCTCTCACTTGGTTTAAAAGCTCCTATACATTCACTTAACATCTCCCAAAATCTCTCTCTTTCCTCTACATTCCTCTCTTCTCCAGGTGAATACACGCTTATTATGACCCACTTTTCGCATCCAACCTTTACTTTAATCCACATAATTCTTGAATTTAGACATTCTCTTTTCTCCTTTCATAACTGATCCTTCAACATTACTGCTACCCCTTCCTTTGCTCTAACTCTCTCAGATACTCCAGATTTAATCCCATTTATTTCCCCCCACCGAAATTCCCCTGCCCCCTTCAGCTTTGTTTCGCTTAGGGCCAGGACATCCAACTTCTTTTAATTCATAACATCAGCAATCATCTGTTTCTTGTCATCCGCACTACATCCACGCACATTCAAGCATCCCAGTTTTATAAAGTTTTTCTTCTTCTCTTTTTTAGTAAATGTCTACAGGAGAAGGGGTTACTAGCCCATTGCTCCCGGCATTTTAGTCGCCTCACACGACACGCATGGCTTACGGAGGAAAGATTTTCCACTTCCCCATGGACAATAGAAGAAATAAAGAAGAACAAGAGCTATTTATAAAAAAGAGAAAAACCTAGATGTGTGTATATATATATGCATGTGAGTGTCTGTGAAGTGTGACCAAAGTGTAAGTAGGAGTAGCAAGATATCCCTGTTATCTAGCGTGTTTATGAGACAGAAAAAGAAACCAGCAATCCTACCATCATGCAAAACATTTACAGGTTTCTGTTTCACAGTCATCTGGCAGGACGGTAGTACTTCCCTGGGTGGTTGCTGTCTACCAACCTATCTATCTATCTATCTATATATATATATATTATATATATATATATATATATATATATATATATATATATATATATATATATATATATATATATATATATATATGTGTGTGTGTGTGTGTGTGTGTGTGTGTGTGTGTGTCGTGCCGAATAGTTAAAACTGGCCAGAAAGAAAGAACTAATTTAAAATTAAATACTGTCTAAAATTTTCTCTTACATTTTTGGAGATATTTTTTTTCATTCATGTAATGTAAAAATTAATAATTTTGTTTTCAGCAGAACCTTAGAAAACTTACCTAACCTTATTATAACAAATTTAATTGAATTTAGCCTAATCCAACTAAATATATTATAGATAAGTTTACAATAATTTAATGATAAATAAACATAATGAAATATGTTTTTTTTTTTCGTTTGGTTCAAAATGATTTTTGTGACATTATTGCATGTATAAATTTTCCCTTGCATTATTCGGCAAGAAGTGCATTGCTATTTGTTTCGAGTAAGGTATTTGAAAAAGGTTAATATTATTTCTTGAAGTTCTATGAAGCTTCATTAGTAGTCATCCTGCAACAACAGCGCCCCTAACTAGAAACAAGGTGCTAGAACAGCATTAATCCTAGTTATTCTTTTGAATATATGGGTAATGATGTAATGTTCAGTAGGAAACAAAATCCAACAGAAAAATAGACGATATTTAATTATAAAGTGTTCAATCACAACGTTCTGTTCTTCTCTTTATAAATTAAATGCTATGAATTTCATGTACCTTAATATTGTAGGTACAGTTGTTTCACTTTATATAATTCTTTAAGTCAAAATAATAAATTTACATTTAAGTTATAAACACAGCTTCAGTTGGAATCTCACATACACATACTGACAGATCATGAGAGATTTCAAATAATGTTTCTAAATCTCCATTTCAAACAAAGAGATTGTATGATTATTTCTTCTAAGTCTGGAATAATGAAATGGAATAATTACCATCGTTGAAGATTTTCCTATAGAAAATCCAATAGCGGCAAGACACTAATACTGCCAACTACGTCTCAACTTAGTTATGGACAACGAGAAGATCTATCTCTTATAATAAAGGAAAATAGACAAACGACCAATGTCTGAAAGACATATACGTCCAAAGACTGCACGATTGAACGAGACTAGGAATAACTCAGTTATGCAACAATACACCGAGTAAATTTAGAGTCACCCGGAACTCTGATTCTCGAAGAATTGCAAAAGTTAACCAAGCAACGACAGGAGAGATAGATTCTTTGTACTCCAGGCTGGACCAGGGAGCAGACTGCTTGTCCCCGAGTCTGTTAACCTGACATGTCGGAATGCTTTTCTTACGTTTGCCAGGTGCCCATATGATGCAGCAAGTTTTTGGTTGATGTGCGCCTCAGGAGATCTGCCCAATGTTATATTCACCCCAAGATCACTTTCCTTGAGTATGGTTTGTAGTCTCTGGCACCTTAGATTGTACTCTGTCTGCTGTCTTCTTTGCCCTTCCCCCAATCTTCATGACTTTGCACTTGGTAGGGTTGAACTCTAGGAGCCAGTTCCTGGACCTGTCCTGCAGACTGTCCAGATCCCTTTGTAGAGCTGCCTGGTGCTCGTCCGATTGAATACTTCTCATCAACTTCACATCATCTGCAAACAAGGACACTTCTGAGTCTATTCCTTCCGTCATGTCGTTCATGTGAGTGTGTGTGTGTGTGTGTGTGTGTGTGTGTGTGTGTGTGTGTGTGTGTGTGTGTGTGTGTGTGTGTGTGTGTGTGTGTGTGTGTGTGTGTGTGTGTGTGTGTGTGTGTGTGTGTGTGTGTGTGTGTGTGTGTGTGTGTGTGTGTGTGTGTGTGTACTCACCTAGTTGAGGTTGCAGGGGACGAGTCCAAGCTCCTGTACCCGCCTCTTCACTGGTCGCTACTAAGGCACTCTCCCTGAACCGTGAACTTTATCATACCTCTGCTTAAAGCTATGTATGGATCCTGCCTCCACTACATCGCTTCCCAAACTATTCCACTTCCTGACTGCTCTGTGACTGAAGAAATACTTCCTAACATCCCTGTGATTCATCTGTGTCTTCAACGTCCAACTGTGTCCCTTTGTTGCTGTGTCCCATCTCTGGAACATCCTGTCTTTGTCCACCTTGTCAATTCCTCTCAGTATTTTGTATGTCGTTATCATGTCCCCCCTATCTCTCCTGTGTGTGTGTGTATGTATGTATGTATCCTTGACCAGTGTCACTATATTGCGCTTATATCATAAAGCCGATTATTTTGTGGCTCAATTAATTTTAATGAGAGAGGTTCCGCCCTTCAGATATTTTATCATTCTTATTCAAGAATATGAGATAGGAGTTAATTAAAGGTTCCCTCCACATATTCTTATAAGACACTAGTGGCTGAGTTGCAACTGTCTTCTTCATCAACTAGACGGTTTTACATAGCCATGAAGTTTAGAAAGGTAAGTTTCTGATTTAGCATTATCAATAAATATTGGTAGAGAATATACAAGATTCTATGGCACGATTGCAGAAATTTTTGCCCATTTTATTAAACTGACGAGCTTCTACTAGTGGATTTTGCGTACTTGACACAAGTCTGTTTCAGTTTTTTTTTTCGCTTAACTATTCCACTGGCTGTAATTTAAGAAGCTCTATTTCCATGTATGTGAATTAGAGTAATAAAGCCTGTGGAATGCGAGATGTCTGGCAGTAATGACAGCAAGGCGTTGAAATCGTCTGTCATTCATCAACTTCTCAGTTTTATATTCCATGGATCTTAATGTATATTCTTTGCTTACATTTTTTCTTGAATTTGTCACTTAAGTCAGTAAGTGTTGCACATAATAAAGGCCAGTTTAATACAAATAATTTTTCCTCATTGTTTCTAGTGTCATTATTTTACTGCATTCATAGTTTATTTCAGTACATTATATTGTTTTATTTCAAAAGGCCTATTATTTTATGCAATCAAGTATTCAATAGATTTGTTCCTTTTATTCAAACTCTGTTTTGCCACCATTTCCTTTATACTTAAGAACAATACATTCACTCAGCAAATCTTGGCTGAGTGAATTTTTCGAAAATAATTCACCAACTATTCCAAAGCTATGTTCCATTTGTTTTCAACATTTCTCTCTTGATCCCATCTATCCCAGCTGTTTTATATCTTTTCAATTTAATCCCTTACCTCATGCACTTCCTGTGAGGGAAAGTGCATGAGGTAAAATAACCGTCATCCTTTCTTCATCAGTATTTAAGAACTTTTCAAAATATTTGTCCATCCTTCATGTACCTCAGCAGCCGCATCTAATGTCTCCCCACTTTTCTTTATAACTATCATATCAAATTGTTCCTTATTGATTCTCAGTATATTAACCTTGCTCCAAACATCTTTCTTATTCACAGCACTTGCTCTACTCTTTACTCTTCCTCACCAGTCCTTCAACTTCTCTTACTTTCACACACTTTGCCCTCCGTATATCACTTTTACACAGTGAATTCCTCTCCCTTCTTCATCTTTCCCCTCGTTTGTCTTCCCATTAGCACTCACCCTCCTATAAGTACAAACCTATAATTACAAACTTATGCTGCCCACTCGATCTACGCATTATTCAACATACAATACCTCTTCGACACTCCTCATTACAAGTACTCTCTAGCCCACCATTCTATAAGTGTTTATGTATTATCCTAATTGTCTCTTCCTATAAATTACTCATTCTCACTGTTCTCTTATTCACTGATAACATTCCTATCGTAGTCCTTCTACCTTTAACTCTCACTGTATCTTCCACTAAACAATGATCTTACACATCTATCGTCCCTCTAGTAAAATCTACATTCAGAAGTTGATTCATCAATTTTAGCCTGCTAATACATTGTCAATCAAATTGTTGTATTTATGCTATAAATGACCATTAACCATTGTTTCCCTTATCCTAGCCGTTTAACATTTTTAATTGTAGGAGGGATAGTAGGAATGAAACCTCTCTACCCAAAATTATCTCTTATATAATCGCCTGTCAAACATTTTTCAAGATTTTTTTCCGATGTTTCATCATTGAAAATTCAAGTCATTTATCTCGCTCACTATTGTTCAGTTACATTCTCAGATATTATAATTTTTGTTCTTATTTCACTATCATTTATTGAGCATCTTATTAACAGCATTGTCATTACGAGACTTTCCCCGGTCTTAGTGATTGATTCTCCAATTTCCAGGATTGATAACTTTATTCTTCTCCTCTCATCCCTTATCAATATTTGTTCAATCGGTCATCAATATTCACGATATATTTCATCACTCCCAACATTGATGCACTTTATCCCTTCAGTAAATTAGTCAACCTCTCTTTATTTTCTGCTTATTCTCTCGTCTCATTTTACCCCGCTATAAACACAGTTATTTACAGTTTTAAGTAATATCCTTCCAAGTCACCAAAAATTATTTTTGTCAGTGCAATCATACCTTTCTCCCCGATTAAAAAAAATTAATTTCCAAAATCAAAATTCAATGTAGTATGTGCAGGTACATTTATTTCTCTTAACCATAGCAGTCATAATCTATCTACCCAAAATATGAAAGACTTTTCTTAATCATAAAATTTGTATAATTCAATACCACCCAACTAATGAGAAAGATATATATGTATGTGCAACATTTATTGTCAAACCTTACGCATGTAGAGCAGCCTTCCTCAGACTAATACATAAAAATATAACATAAGAGACAGTAGAAACATTAATTTTGAGGTGATCATTCCCTTAGATTTTATAGAAGGTAGTCATTCCTTCAACCTAATGCAGAAGCAAGCGAACGAACGAACGAACAAGTTCAGGTAAGATCCCAATGGGATGAGCGGGGAAGACGGGACAGACGAAGAATAGCACTGGAGAGGAGTGTTCTTAGTCGTAGAAATAGAGCCAGTGCTGAACCCAGCAGCTAAGGCGATCGTGGGACAGACATTGAGAACAGACATAGTAGGCTCTTCTGTTGGGACTTTGGTGGGGTGAGCGGGGAGGACGGGACAGGCGAAGATTAGCGCTACAGAGAAGTGTAAATTTATCCAGGGCTTAACGCAGCAGCTAATGCGAACTTGGGTCAGAGGTACCTTTCAGAGAGTCCAAAGGTTATTTGTAGATAGGGTAAGGAGCAGGATCATACAAGGAGTAGAAAAGGTATGCTGAGGTTAGTGGTCACCTGCGGTCATACCTGTCCTAAGCTCTCTGGGAGTTAGCGTGGGGTGTTACCAAGCACCATGGCTCGTTGTAGTGTTTTAGAATCTCAGGTTCAGATGTTGAAGAAGGAGGTTCCACTTCTTCAGGAGCAAAATAGGAGGCTGAAGCTTCGCCTAGATGAGTTTGGGAGTGAGTGTGAGAAGGATCTAGCTGGTAAGGAGGAAATAGTCACTAGCAGTGATAGTGGCAGTCGCTTTAAGTGGTAAGTGGTGCACAGTTCAGGGAGAAGGAAGATAGGGAGGGTTAACAGAGAAGATGTGAAGGTAGGAAATCGATTCTCTGTTCTCCAGGACGAGTGCACTTCAATGGTTAGTGAGGTTGAAGGTACCACTGATTCCCCTGCTAATCAAGGTAAGAATATTTTAATAGTAGGAGATTCTCAGGTTAAGATATATGGACCATGCTTTTTGTAACAGAGACAGAAAGGTCAGACAGAGGGTGTGCCTTCCAGGAGCTGGTGTTGGTGACATATTCAGCAGGTATGATAATATTATGTCAGGTAATGGGAACAAGCCCATTATTGTCTTAGTGTTGGGGGTAATGACATCGGGAAGGGCAGCAGACAGGAGCTGCTGGATAAGTACAGGTCAGCCATAGAATTAGTTAGGTCTAAGGGAGGGATTCCAGTCATATGTAGCATCTTGCATAGAAAGGGAGTGAGCAATGAATGGATGTCTAGGGCAATTGGTATAAATTGCTGGCTAGACAGGTACTGCAAAGAACTTGCAATCCCATTCATTGATAACTGTGACCTATTCTTTGGCAAATGTGATATGTATGCAAGGGATGGGATTTATCTCTCTGGGGATGGAGTGGTTGCATTAGCCAATTCAATTGAGAGGGTAATTGATGACTTGTCTAGGAATTTAAACTGATAGATTATAGAGGTATGGGTGTTTGTGGGAAACAATCAATCTTCAGTATTAAGGTTAAAAACAGCAGTTTTTACCGGGATACCTCAGGGATATGTTTAAAAGACAATATTCAAAATAAAGTTGCTAGTAATGGCAAATCAATTGATCAACAAACAAAGAGAGATAATAGAGGGCAACGAGTGACTAGCTCCCTTAAGGTTTACTATACAAATAGTAGGAGTCTAAGAAATAAGATAGATAAGCTACGATTACTTGCAAGTGTAGGCAATATAGATATTGTAATAAAGTTGGTAGAATTACCGACAATATGTAAAGTAAAAGGACACAAGTGCAACTAATGTGACATTTTATTGTGGCAACGTTTCGCTCTCCAGGAGCGTAATGGCTTGATAAAGCTCCTGGAGAGAGAAACGTTGCCACAATAAAATGTCACATTAGTTGCACTTGTGTCCTTTTACAATATAGATATTATTGGTATAACAGAGACTTTGTTCAACCTGAAAGATAGAGAAATGCTTTCTGAATGCAACATACAGGGTTATAAACTATTCCACACTGACAGGGTCAACAGGAAGGGTGGTGGAATGGCGATGTAAGTCAGAGAAAATTTAAATTGTTGTCTTAGACATGATATAAGATTAGAAACATCGAAAACAGAATCAGTTTCTCGAGGGTCGTGACAAATTAATTCTGGGTGTGATTTATAGGCCCCCAAACCTTGATAGGGAGTGCAGTAAGCTGGTATGGGACGAAATTCATAAGGCATCTAGATATGAAAATGTTGTGATAATTGGAGATTTTAACTTTAGATAAATTGATTGGAACAATATGACAGGAAATCTTGAGTCTAGTGACTTTCTTAATACGGTTCAGTATTGCTTTTTAGAGCAGGCTGTGATAAAACCAACTAGAGGAAACAATCTGCTTGATTTGGTTCTTGCCAACAAAGAGTCACTAATTATTAATCTTGAGGTTAATGATGAGCTTGGGGAAAGTGATCACAAATCAC
>NW_027195485.1:0-87500 GCF_038502225.1 Cherax quadricarinatus
AGGGGTCTAGTGGCTCTCAAGCTGGTCCTATTGGCATTAAAAAATGAAGAAGGGAGGTAACCCCAGAAAATTACTTGTTACCTGAAGTCTTTATGGAAGGGGATTCCTCTTCCAAACAATAGTACACCTCCATTAAATCTCATCCTCCTGTCTCATCACTCATCAATAAGTCTTCAATAAAGGTGTAATTTCAGTATTGTTTATTGTGCATGTTTCATTGTTTTCTGTGTAGGGAAATGTATATTTCATGTAAAATAAATTATTTTGTTTAATACTTTTAGGTGTCTGGAACAGATTAATTAGATTTCCATTATTTCTTATAGGGAAAGTTAATTCGGCTAACGTCCAAATCGGTTAAAGGAGAGCTCTCTGAAACGGATTAATGCCAGTACCCAAGGGTCCACTGTATTTCTTATGGGAAATATTACTTCAGTTTTTGTCCATTTTGAATTTTGATCGACCTTCTGAACGAATTAAGGATGAAAATTGGGAGGCCTTAGTGTTTGGAAGGGAAATCCCCCTCCATTAGGACTTCAGGTACCAAGTACTTATCCAGGGTTACTTCCCTTCTTGGTCTTTTAATGCCAATAGGACCAGAGAGAATGGAGCGAAACAGAATGACTTCAAGAGTGTATCAGTCTGTAGTGGAAGGAAGGCGGGGTAGGGGTCGGCCTAGGAAAGGTTGGAGGGAGGGGGTAAAGGAGGTTTTGTGTGCGAGGGGCTTGGACTTCCAGGAGGCATGCATGAGCGTGTTTGATAGGAGTGAATGGAGACAAATGGTTTTTAATACTTGACGTGCTGTTGGAGTGTGAGCAAAGTAACATTTATGAAGGGATTCAGGGAAACCGGCAGGCCAGACTTGAGTCCTGGAGATGGGAAGTACAGTGCCTGCACTCTGAAGGAGGGGTGTTAATGTTGCAGTTTAAAAACTGTAGTGTAAAGCACCCTTCTGGCAAGACAGTGATGGAGTGAATGATGGTGAAAGTTTTTCTTTTTCGGGCCACCCTGCCTGGGTGGGAATCGGCCAGTGTGATAATAAAAAAAAATAAAAGGACCAGCTACACTTCCTACATGCCTGTTACACTCCCTGCATGCTTGCTACACTTCCTGCATGTCTGCTACACTTCCTGCATGCCTGCTGCACTTCCTGCATGCTTGCCACACTTTCTGCATGCCTGCTACACTTCCTGCATGCCTGCCACACTACCTGCATGTCTGCTACACTACCAGCATACCTGCTACACTTCCTGCATGCCTGTTACACTCTCTGCATGCTTGCTACACTTCCTGCATGCCTGCTACACTTCCTGTATGCCTTCTACACTTCCTGCATGCCTGTTACACTCCCTGCATGCTTGCTACACTTCCTGCATGCCTGCTACACTTTCTGCATGCCTGCTACACTTTCTGTATGCCTGCTACACTTCCAGCATGCTTGCTACACTTCCTGCATGCCTGCTACACTTCCTGCATGCCTGCTACACTTCCTGCATGCCTGTTACATTCCCTGCATGCTTGCTACACTTCCTGCATGCCTGCTATACTTCCTGCATGCCTGCTACGCTTCCTGTATGCCTGCTACACTTCCTGCATGCCTGCTACACTACCTGCATAACTGCTATACTCCCAGCATGCCTGCTACACTCCCTGCATGCCTGCTACACTTCACACTTAAATTCCATTGTGTTTCTCACTTTCTTTACCACAAGAACTTTCTTTGGAGCCATGGTTACTTACTTCACAATTGCACTGCAAAAACAACACAAGCTACAATGGGAAATAAGCAAAATGTTTGGATGTATGAGCAGAAGCTTCCTCAGCCACCAAGAGACACAGCTAAACTGATGCGCAAGTGACCCCAGCCACTTGCGCATTGGACGGACACGTCCCAAATGGCCGATCACTGAATTAACGGCTGATAACCGGGCACCGAAAAACCGGTCGATCACTGAATTGGCTGATAACAGAAGCGGCCAATAACCAAGGTCCACTGTGTATATCAGGTTTCTATGTTATTTATATTGTTTATGTCACATTAAATGAATTGTGATAGATAAATAAGCCAAAGAGTTGATATTAGGGAAATTACTGAAGTACAGTGGACCCCCGCATAGCGACCTTAATCCGTGCAAGAGGGCTGGCTGTTATGCGAAATGTTCGCTATGTGAATGAATTTTCCCCATAAGAAATAATGGAAATCAAATTAATCCGTGCAAGACACCCAAAAGTTTGAAAAAAAAAATTTTACCACATGAAATATACATTTTCCTACACACAAAGAGAAGGATACATGCACAATAATAGAGTAGTACATGCACAATATATATTGTGCATGTACTACTCTACTAAATGAAGAATAAATGACACTTACCTTTATTGAAGATGCAGCAATGACTGATGAGACACTGTGTCCTGGGAGTGCCTTTTCCTCCTGAGTACTGTAGGTCCTGTTTGGTATTTTCTTCCAGAACAGGCCTTATCACGCTGTGTATGTCACTACGATTCTTAAATCTCTCAAACCAACCTTTGCTGGCTCTAAATTCACCAATATGAGCACTAGTTCCAGGCATTTTCCCTGTTCACCTGGGTGTTAGTCGACTGGTGTGGGTTGCATCCTGGGAGACAAGATTAAGGACCCCAATGGAAATAAGTTAGACAGTCTTCGATGACACTGACTTTTTTGGGCTATCCTGGGTGGCAAATCCTCTGGGGTTAATTGTTTCTTGGTATTCTCAATAAGCCACACCAACAACGGTGCTACAGCAGCAGCAGCAGCAGCTGACGATGTTACAGCAGCAGCAGACGATGCTACAGCAGCAGCAGCAGCAGACGATGCTACAGCAGCAACAGACGATGCTACAGCAGCAGCAGACGATGCTACAGCAGCAGCAGCAGCAGACGATGCTACAGCAGCAGGAGCAGCTGACGGTGGTACAGCAGCAGCAGCTGACAGTGCAGCAGCAGCTGACGGTGATACAGCAGCAGCAGCAGCTGTACCACCAATAGTAGCGATGGTTGATTGGGGTTTATTATACAACCTGGCCAGCTCGGAGACACGCACTCCACTTTCATACTTACCAATGATCTTTTTCTTCATCTCCATAGTAATTCTCACCCTTATTGCTGTAGGGTTGGCACTAGAAGCTTTCTTGGGGCCCATGGTCACTTATTTTCCAGAAAAAAATCACCAAAAACACTGTAATAATACAAAATGTTCCGATTGTATGCTTGGATGTTACCGCGGAGGCTGGCTGGTAAACAATGCCACCCGCGGAACATGTGAGCGTGGCTCAAGCGCACATTGGACGCGTCTCGGACGAAGGCCGCTGAGCGGGTTTTTGTCCACTATGCGGGGCAAAATTTTAGCGATCAAAGCGTCCGCTATGCGGATTGTCCGCTATGCAAGGCGTCCGTTATGCGGGGGTCCACTGTATTTTGTTGTGCCTGGAATTCCACAGGAACGGACTAATTCCATTTCAATTAATTTAAATAAGGAAAACTGACTCTGCAAATGACCAAATCCAGATGCGAGCAAGGTCACAGAACGGATTAAACTCATAAGTAGAGGTTCCACTGTATTTACAAATCGGCGATTTCACCCAATTTCAGCCCTATTTTCAGTCAATTCCTTTTTTCCAGTCGACGAAACTCATAGCTATTATGCTAGAATTCCATTTGTTCTATCGATTGAGTACAAGAAACCACCCATTTACTGATTTCAACTACCCAATAAAGTGACCAGAAATTGGTTATTTGGACAATTTCATACACAATTCAAATAAGGCCAATTTCAAAACAGGGTCCAGAATTAACAATACAAATATTCCTAGCGCTAAAATTACATTTTCTCTGTTCATTGGTCACATCTCCAGGTTCCTCTTATATTACGCTTGTTTTCCATTTTGAAATTTTTTTCACACAAAAAATAGAAGATTTACTGTTATGCAGACTACTGCATTATTGTAAAAATGGTATAAACAATATCAATGCATTTGTGAAAGCATATGAGACCCACCAGCTGGCATGTATTAGACACCTGACATGATTTGTTTACTCTTGAACAATGGCAAAAATTGAACACTTCCACTACTCTGAGCTCAATTTCAAGGTACTTTTTGTCTGTAAACCATTCAAAATCATCTCTATTTCTGTAATATATCTTTCATTCTATCAAATGAGACCAAGAAAACGAGAATAAAACTATATCTTCTTCTTTCAATGTACCCGCCGTATCCTACCAAGGTGGGATGGCCCAAAAGGAAAAATGAAAGTTTCTCCTTTTAAATTTAGTAATATATACAGGAGAAGGGGTTACTAGCCCCTTGCTCCCAGCATTTTAGTTGCCTCTTATGACACGTATGGCTTATGGAGGAAGAATTCTGTTCCACTTCCCCATGGAGATAAGAGGAAATAAACAAGAACTATAAAGAAAATAGAAGAAATCCCAGAGGGGTATGTATATATATGCTTGTACATGTATGTGTAGTGTGACCTAAGTGTAAGTAGAAGTAGCAAGATGTACCTGAAATCTTGCATGTTTATGAGACAGAAAAAGGGACACCAGCAATCCTACCATCATGTACAACAATTACAGGCTTTTGTTTTACACTCACTTGGCAGGATGGTAGTACCTCCCTGGGTGGTTGCTGTCTACCAACCTACTACCTATAATAAAACTATATATACCATACAAAAATACACCGCAAAGTTGGTGTTTTAAACCAAAAATGCGGTCGGAGTTTTTGTCTCATTGTGCACTGTGTGCTGCAGGATTTTTTTTATACTGCACACAATGACCACTCAGACCTATTCTCTCATATGGAGGCCTACCAGCTTACTCCCACAAGATTTGAAGCCGCTACAATATTGGCATATTACAGGACTGACACTGGCTTGCAAGCTGTAATATTACAGCGCCGACAGTGAAAGGGTTCTAATAACCCAGCAAAACGCTCCAATCAGAATAATAAATTCCCACACGCAATAGCATACTCCACCTCTATTCTAAAGTCTAAATTTGCTCACCATAAAGAACATCCATACTTATTCATGTGCCTACTATATACATAGAACAATACACACAAACATAAACCCTCCACTCAAACTTCTCACCAACCTTAACAGGAGAGACAACCATAACACAAGACACAGATCTCTTTTTGATGTACCCAGAGTCCATATCACACTGTAAAAATTCTATGCACATAAAGGGCCCCAAAATCTGGAATTCATTACCAAAACATATTAAAGTAACCAGGCCTGAAAATCAACTATCATATATTTACATATTTACAATCACTGGACATGGTTTTAGAACTGCTGGAGCTTGTGGAACTCCTTGAAACAAGGCACCATGCACAGAGGCACCTTACATTCCTCACACATAAACCGAGTGTCTTTGCGTCTTTGTTGCCGTCGTTTTGTTTGTGCACAGACAATGCATCTCTTCTGAGCAAATTTCTTTTGAGTTGAAGGAAGCTGTATTATGAAATGATCACCTTCTCTTCTCAAACGCTTGGGTATATTGTGATGAATTCGAGGACCATGTTGTATTGCAGGTGTTGTTACCTGGTACTTCATTATGAGTTGTCTGACAACAGACAAACAAAATTCACCATACGGTGGTCTGTTACCAGTCTTTATTTGGTACATATTATATGCATTCAGCATTGAAATGTCCATGAGATGGAAGAAAAGTTTCATGTACCACTTGTAACTCTTACGAACACAGTCAACAAAACCAATCTGCATGTCACACTTGTCAACCAAGCGCATGTTTTGTGTATAATCAATCACTGTCACTGGTTTTCGAATACGTTCATTAGTCACTCGATCAACTTTGCCACTGTCTTGCATTTCATTACGGTGAATGGTTGTCAACAATGTGACATCTCGTTTGTCATGCCACCGTAATGCCATGATGTCATTGGCAGTAAACACCTGCACGTCATCACCACGAACACCTGCGTTGAGCCTGGGCATATGTTTACGATTAGAACGCACTGTGCCACACACATCTGTCTTGTTCACTCGCATGAAATCACTGAGTAATGGGCTTGTGTACCAGTTATCGGTATATAATGTATGGCCCTTACCAAGATAAGGTGCCATCATGTTTCTCACTACGTCACCTGATATACCCAATAACATCTTGGTATCTTTCAATGTTTTACTACCCGTGTATACAACAATATCCAACACCAGGCCACTGTCACAATCACAGAGTACAAACAATTTTATACCAAAGCGGTTCCTCTTGCTCGGTATATACTGCTTGAATGACAGTCTACCTTTGAACAAAATCAAAGACTCGTCAATTACAAGATTCTTGAATGGATAAAAGTATATCCTGAACTTTTGTTTGAGATACATGAAAACATTTCTAATCTTGTATAACCTGTCACTTCTGTCAGGCCTGGTTTTGTCAGAGAAGTGCAACATACGTAAGAGTAAGATAAACCTGTTCACTGGTATTATTTCACTGAAGGATGGGGTACAAATTAGCCGATCTGTGGACCAGTATGCTTTTATATTATGCTTATAGACGTGAGGCATAAGCATTATTGTTGCAAAAAGCAAATACATTTCTGCAACAGTCGTCTCTTTCCACCTGTGTAGTCTTGACTGTGGTGATAAGATCGTATTTGCCATGGTGTACTGAAAATACTTATTACTTTCCCTGACAATAGTTTCCATCAATGGCTGGTCAAAGAATAATTCAAAGAATTCCAGTTCATTGGCCGTGGTTCCAAGGGGACAGGTAGGTAGAATTCCACTTTGCGAGTCATCAAAGTGGTGAGGGCTGGGAACAAAATTGGGATTTTGCTGCCAATCCCAGATACGGTTTGCTGGTGGATACTGGACATCATAGGCTGGTTGTACGGGTGGTTGTGGCGGGCTGGTGGGTGACGCTCCGCTTTGTCCTTGAACTGACGAGTCAGCAGCGTGGGTTCCCGCGTGGCACAGCGAGTCACGCATGGCGGTGCCACTACCACCACCAGCCCCACTAACACCATCCACTGATGTCTGTGGCCCATCCATGCCAAGTGTAGCCACATCATCCTCACTATCACTACCTAAAACGGGTGTAGGGCCACGGGATGTACTCCGGGATGTACTACGGGATGTACTCCGTCCCCTGGGCATAGCATAGGGTACACTACCCGAGCGCATGCGGCGGCGCACATACCGACGCTTCACTGGTGAATATGTTTCCTCACTATCACTACTCGAATGATCGTCGAGCGCAATAAAATAACAATCCACGTCATTTAAGGCTTCTAAAAAACCACTTACTCACCCAGGACTAAATAATCAACACTCAATATTTAACATTACCAATAATTCTCCCAATTACTTAAATCTTAAAACTTCAAGACAACATACAGTAAATTGATCATCGTGTTTGTTATACATTGTAATGTGACAAATTTGTACAACTACAATGCTTCAATATCGAAATGTTCAAATTTCATTGTTTCAAATTGTAAATTGTTTAGGATAATTTTTACCACTGAACCTTTCATTGCTTGTTAATTTTAAGTTAATTTTAAGCCTGCCCATAATGCTCTGCATACAAGGGGCTTTTGGCATGTACACCCAACTACTATAATTCCTTGTACAACTATGTATCATGTCCAAATAAACTATATGAATATGAATATGAATATGAAAAGGAAGACTTGGAAGGAGGGTACATGAGAACTTACCAGCAGGTGGTGGTGGTGGTACAGTGGGTTAGTAGGCTAAGAGAAAGACCTGACAGCAGGGTGAATGAGAACCTACAAGCAGGTGGTGGTGGTGGTAAAGTGGATTAGTAGATTAAGAGGAAAACTTGGTAGGAGGGTGCACGAGAACTTACCAGCAGGTGGTGGTACAGTGGAAGCAGCAACCACAGGGCTAACGTAAGTGCTGCTGGCACCAAGAGCTGCAGTATCATGAGCACCAGCTGAAGCAACACAAGCCATTAACAAAACACACCAGAGGCACACTATTAGTCTCAGCCACACTTCAACATAATAAGAAAATGGAATTAAAAAGCATTAGTCAAAGCATGTGAGTCACAAATAAATATTCATTAACAAATAAGTCTACAAATTGAGACCAACACAGCTTCAGTACCTGTAACTGTGCATCAACTACTGACACAAATACAACTACAGTACCTGTACAGAAAATCCTCAATTTAACAGACTGATAGAAGGGAGCAGGTGGCTGGTAGTGGTGACTGTGGTGTATAGTGATGACATTATTTTGCTGTGATCATAACAGGCAATTCTGTAACCAATGGACAGCTGTTTCAAATCAGCAGACCCAGTAGATTTTGTCCTATATTCCCAAAGTCCATGAAGTGAGGGATAGTTAAATTGAGGGTTTACTGTATGTGTGCAGCACCTGCTGATACACAAGCAAGGTATCCCAATGTAGCATTATTATATTTGTAGGGTAGTGTTAAGTCCCAAACAATCATCAGGTTTTACTCAAGCAATGAAAAAAATAGCTCCATGAGCTTTTCAGCAGCATCAAAGCACCTTTCATGAAGTATATACCCAAGTAATGTACACCACACCAAGCTTAATTTAAATGGTTTTTAGATACACCATCAAAATTTTGACGTTTTGAGTAGAATCCAAACCCCTTTTAGAATTGGAGAAAAATAATTATTGGTGTTTTAACTGAAGATGGTTCATTATGGTGCAGACTGTGGCCACACTGTTCCTACTCTCAGTAGTACAAGCGGCCTCACGTCTCCTCTAATATAATAGACACAGTTGTGGCCAATATCTTCTCTATGACAACAAAGTGTGCATAAAAGTTTCTGATGTGAAGCCTATACATCCCTAGGTTACAAAAAGCAAAAGCATGCATATATAGCTGTGTGTAAAGTGTCTGGCTAAGGCATGAAGATATTCACACACTTGTACAATAAATGAGTAAGCTTGTATACACAGGCTCACTCAATAGCATTTATTCATGTTTTTAATGAGAACAGGTACAATAATTATCTATTTGTAGTGACAACTTTAGAGCTGTGCTCATTTTGTCCCATCATTAGTATTTAGTACATTACAAAAGTTTTCAAGTTTGCAGTGGTTGTACACCATCATAAAGGGCCTGAAGATCTGGAATTCACTACCTGAACCGGTAAAGGATCCCCTGACAACATACAAATTTAGAGCTATGCTTAAAAATCATCTCATCTCTCAATAGTAACCAAACCAACCAAAATATCTTCTAACCGGTTTGAAGCAACTCTCCCAAATATTATATTACATGACCTCGAGTCTATTAAACATCTGCCAATCCATGAAATATTATTGCATGAACCATTAATTGTAATACTGTCTTTATTATGTGCAACTTCAAGATTATTATTCTTATAAACCTCCACCTTGATTACCTCACATTAGTATTAAGATAAAATAAAGATTTATTAAAAAGTTAACTGCTCTTATCTTGTCTAGACTTAAGTAGTTATTATGTACTAGGATAAGTCTGCCTGAAATGCCCTGGCATGATAGTGGTTTTCTTTGATCTTAACAAATCAAAATGATAAATACATCATCCTCTTGGATCCCATTGCAACACTCAACTTGTGTTTCCCAAGGTAGACTCATCAAAATCAATGCAACACATTTACCTTCACTTATTTCTTGTCTCTCCAGAAAAGAATGAACATCAATATGCAACATCCACATTCATTTCTGAATGCAAGCAGTTAAAACCATTGTATATCAAGTGGTTTTTTAGTACCAGGAAATGGAAAAAAACAGGAATAAAATGACAAAAATATTCCATCATCTTAGAGCCTTGTTGGACTGGAAGCACAGTCAGTAGCCCCCTAACCCCTCCACAACAACTACTACTACTGAACATCAAAATGGTATACAATACCGACAGGTTGGTAGGTAAGACACATAGGCAACAGTTAGGCAACTTTATTCCGAAACGTTTCGCCTACACAGTAGGCTTCTTCAGTCGAATACAGAAAGTAGGCAGGAACAGTAGAGATGTGAAGACGATGTAATCAGTCCATCACCCTTGAAGTCGTAGAATTTGACTGACAACCTCAAATTCTACGACTTCAAGGGTGATGGACTGATTACATCGTCTTCACATCTCTACTGTTCCTGCCTACTTTCTGTATTCGACTGAAGAAGCCTACTGTGTAGGCGAAACGTTTCGGAATAAAGTTGCCTAACTGTTGCCTATGTGTCTTACCTACCAACTACTACTACTACTAATGCCAACCAAACAAATCCCCCAATAAACAGGCAATACAGTAGTGTGCATATTAATTGGGACATTTATTTCATAAGACATTTATCTGGAAAATTAATATTTATTTGAAAAATGCATAGCAATGATATGACAGATGACTGATTTAATAAGAGATATGACTACCCTTTGCTCCTATGAGCATTGCTACACGCTTTAACAAAGAATCAATGTTGAATACCTTTTGGAAAATTCTTCATGGTACCAGATCTTAATAAATGCAGCAATTAGCTTTTCCCAATTAATTTGCACACTACAGTACAACTTCAATTTTATTTGCAAATATACAGGGGCTTAAGCCATCCACCAACAACAAAGTACCTTTAATCAGTGGATTCCTCGTGGAGTCAAATGTAATGTTTGTGACCTTCAGAGACCCACACGTAAGACTAATTTGACAACAAAATGCGGATAATAGAGTATAACTTATTTAGTTACAACAGAAAGAACAGACAACAAGGGACGGTTGGCCTGTATGTCACATTCTCTCATTTATGCAGAAGTACTAAATATCACATATGATGTAGTTGAAGTGGTAGCAATAAAGATTAACCCTTTCAGTGTCAAGAACATTGATTCTTAACTCTTGCTCTGTGTCAAAAAACATTTGAAAAAAAAAAAAAGTTATTTTTCTTACCAAAATCTAAAGATTATTTTTCTGATTGTTATAGACCAAAAAAACAAAAAAAAAATTGCGATCAATACTTACCGAGATATTGAGCCATGAAGATGACAGAAAGTGAACCGCTTACGGCAACATCGGCGACTGCCGGTCACTCAGTAGTCTTGTATTTACTTTTAATGTACTTATTTCTGTCATTTATTATTTTATTTTTCCAAGTAACTTTTATGGTCTGTGAGATCAATATAATGCATATTGTATATAAATTCACTTGTTGTATGCTACACAATAACCACACAAACATTATCATTCTATTGTTTACACAATATATACACACAAACCAACAATAAAAAATGTTTATTACTATTTTTCTATAATATACTATATACATATACAGAGTCACTGGACATGTTCCTAGAAGTGCTGCAGCTTGTGAAACTCTTTGAAACATAGTGTCATGCACAGTGGTATTTTACACTCCTCACACATAAAACGAGTGTCTCTGCTTTTTGTGGGCATTTTTTTGTATGTGTACAGACAAAACACCTCTTCTGAGCAAATGTCTTCTTAGCAGGAGGCAGTTGTATTAGGTAGTGATCACCAGGACTCAGACGAGAAGGTAGTTGGTGATCAGTTCGTAAGAGGTTTTCTATTGCAGGCGTTGTTACTCAGTACAGTGGACCCCCCCGCATTTCGGCGGCCATGACTTATCATGAAATCTGACTTTCGGCAACTTTTTTTTTGTCAAAATACAGCCTCGTGGTTCGTGATTGACCACAGGTTCATACGATACATTTCATAATAATCAATTTTTTTGTGCTTGCAACTTCTAAATAAGCCACCATGGGACCAAAGAAAGCTCCTAGTGCCAGGCCTTTGGTAAAGAAGGAAAGGAACATGACAGAATTCAAGAAAAAACTCGTAGCAAAGTACCTAAGTGGAGGAGGAAGAGAGAGGGAAGAATGTGCCTTCTTAAGTGATTCAGTGATTCTACAACATGTATGCTACTAAAGCAGCAGGTATCGATAAAGGCTATAGCACCAGCCAGCGATAAAGGCTGTAGCACCAGCCAGCAATAAAGTGTAGCATTAATAGTGTAGCCTGTAAGATAAGTGATTAAGTGATAGAAAAAAACACGAAAGTAACTCTCCAATGTTGTTGGAGGTGAATAGGGCCGCTGAACATAAGCTACCCTTCTATCTTCCACCACCTTAAACCTCTGCCAGCATCTCCTCCATCAAACTAATTAAACTAACATCTCCTCCAAGCTTAGTGTAAATATTTTTTATTTATATAGTGTCGGCGGATGGATTTATGAAGGATGAGGTTAATCATAGAATTGATGAGGGAAAAAAGGTGAGTGGTGCATTGAGGTATATGTGGAGTCAAAAAACGTTATCTATGGAGGCAAAGAAGGGAATGTATGAAAGTATAGTAGTACCAACACTCTTATATGGATGTGAAGCTTGGGTGGTAAATGCAGCAGCGAGGAGACGGTTGGAGGCAGTGGAGATGTCCTGTCTAAGGGCAATGTGTGGTGTAAATATTATGCAGAAAATTCGGAGTGTGGAAATTAGGAGAAGGTGTGGAGTTAATAAAAGCATTAGTCAGAGGGCAGAAGAGGGGTTGTTGAGGTGGTTTGGTCATTTAGAGAGAATGGATCAAAGTAGAATGACATGGAAAGCATATAAATCTATAGGGGAAGGAAAGAGGGGTAGGGGTCGTCCTCGAAAGGGTTGGAAAGAGGGGGTAAAGGAGGTTTTGTGGGCGAGGGGCTTGGATTTCCAGCAAGCGTGCATGAGCGTGTTAGATAGGAGTGAATGGAGACGAATGATACTTGGGACCTGACGATCTGTTGGAGTGTGAGCAGGGTAATATTTAGTGAAGGGATTCAGGGAAACCGGTTATTTTCATATAGTCGGACTTGAGTCCTGGAAATAGGAAGTACAATGCCTGCACTTTAAAGGAGTGGTTTGGGATATTGGCAGTTTGGAGGGATATGTTGTGTATCTTTATACGTATATGCTTCTAAACTGTTGTATTCTGGGCACCTCTGCAAAAGCAGTGATAATGTGTGAGTGTGGTGAAAGTGTTGAATGATGATGAAAGCATTTTCTTTTTGGGGATTTTCTTTCTTTTTTGGGTCACCCTGCCTCGGTGGGAGACGACCGACTTGTTGAAAAAAAAAAAAAATATATCTTATTTATAAATTAAAGTGTAAATATTTATTTATAAATTAAAGTGTAAATATTTCTTATTTATAAAGTACGTACATTGTTTAAGTGTGAATAGTGTTGGTGGCTTCTGCTGCCGCCTCCACTACCACTAATATGTACGGCTTCTCTCAGTGGCCCTTATAAACCCAACACCACCACCACCAACACTTACTCCTCACGTATGTTATGACATATTTTATTCATTCTAAAACATATACAGTGGACCCCCGCATAGCGATTTTAATCCGTGCAAGAGGGCTCATTGTTATGCGAAATGATCGGTATGCGAATGAATTTTCCCCATAAGAAATAATGGAAATCAAATTAATCCGTGCAAGACACCCAAAAGTATGAAAAAAAAAAAAATTACCACATGAAATGTTAATTTTAATACACACAAACTGAAAAAGGCATGCACAATTACATGACACTTACTTTTATTGAAGATCTGGTGATGACTGATGGGATGGGAGGAGGGGAGAGAGAGTGTTAGTGTTTAGAAGGGGAATCCCCTTCCATTAAGACTTGAGGTGTCGAGTCCTTTTCTGGGGTTACTTCCCTTCTTCTTTTAATGCCACTAGGACCAGCTTCAGAGTCACTGGACTTCTTTCGCACAACATATCTGTCCAAAGTGGCCTGTACCTCTCGTTCCTTTATGACTTCCCTAAAGTGTTTCACAACAATGTCAGTGTAATAATCACCAGCACGGCTTGCAATAGCTGTGTGAGGGTGATTCTCATCCATAAAGGTTTGCACTTTCAGCCACATTGCACAGATTTCCTTAATCTTTGTAGTAGGCAACTTCTTCAATTTCTCTCTCCCCTCCTCTGAACCAGTTTCCTCAGGTATGGCCTCTTGCTGTTGAAGTTGATCTATCAGCTCATCAGTGGTTAGTTCTTCATTGTCCTCCTCCACCAACTCTTCCACATCCTCCCCACTAACCTCCAACCCCAAGGACTTTCCCAATGCCACAATGGATTCCTCAACTGGCATAATCCTCTCAGGGTTAGCCTCAAACCCTTCAAAATCCCTTTTGTCTACACATTCTGGCCACAGTTTCTTCCAAGCAGAGTTCAAGGTCTTCTTAGTCACTCCCTCCCAAGCCTTACCTATAAGGTTTACACAATTGAGGATATTAAAGTGCTCTCTCCAAAACTCTCTTAGAGTCAGTTGAGTTTCTGAGGTCACTACAAAGCACCTTTCAAACAGAGCTTTTGTGTACAGTTTTTTGAAGTTTGCAATAACCTGCTGGTCCATGGGCTGCAGGAGAGGAGTGGTATTAGGAGGCAAAAACTTCACCTTAATGAATTTCATGTCCCCATAAAGTCGCTCTGCCACATCTGTAGGATGACCAGGGGCATTGTCTAACACCAGGAGGCACTTAAGTTCTAATTTCTTTTCAGTTAGGTAATCTTTCACATTGGGGGCAAATGCATGGTGTAACCAGTCATAGAAAAAGTCCCTAGTGACCCATGCCTTACTGTTTGCCCTCCACAGCACACACAAATTCTCCTTGAGGACATTCTTTTGCCTGAACGGTCTGGGAGTTTCAGAGTGATACATTAATAAAGGCTTCACTTTGCAATCACCAGTAGCATTGGAACACATCAACAAAGTAAGCCTGTCTTTCATAGGCTTATGTCCTGGGAGTGTCTTTTCCTCCTGAGTAATGTAGGTCCTGCTTGGCATTTTCTTCCAAAACAGGCCTGTTTCATCACAATTAAACACTTGTTCAGGTTTCAGTCCTTCACTGTCTATGTACTCCTTGAATTCCTGCACATATTTTTCAGCTGCTTTGTGGTCCAAACTGGCAGCCTCACCATGCCTTATCACACTATGTATGCCACTACGCTTCTTAAATCTCTCAAACCAACTTTTGCTGGCCTTAAATTCACTCACATCATCACTAGTTGCAGGCATTTTTTTAATTAAATCCTCATGCAACTTCCTAGCCTTTTCGCTTATGATCGCTTGAGAGACGCTATCTCCTGCTAGCTGTTTTTCATTTATCCACACCAATAAGAGTCTCTCAACATCTTCCATCACTTGCGATCTCTGTTTCGAAAACACAGTTAAACCTTTGGCAAGAACAGCTTCCTTGATTGCCTTTCTGTTGCCCACAATAGTAGCGATGCTTGATTTGGGTTTCTTGTACAACCTGGCCAGGTCGGCGACACGCACTCCACTTTCATACTTATCAATGATCTCTTTCTTCATCTCTATAGTAATTCTCACCCTTATTGCTGTAGGGTTGGCACTAGAAGCTTTCTTGGGGCCCATGGTCACTTATTTTGCAGTTAAAATCACCAAAAACACTGTAATAATACGAAATGTTCCGATTGTATGCTTGGATGTTACCGCGGAGGCTGGCTGGTAAACAATGCCACCGGCGGCACATGTGAGGCTGGCTAAGGGCGCACATTGGACGCGTCTCGGACGAACAGCGGTGAGCGGGTTTTTGAGCAGTATGCGAGGCAAAATTTTTGCGATAAAAGCGAGCGGTATGCGGATTAAACGTTATGTGATGCCAACGGTATGCGGGGGTCCACTGTATCATGTTTCTATGTAATTAATATTGTTTATGTCATATTAGATGAATTATTATAAATAAACAAGCCGTAGAGATGATATTAGTGTCATACTGAAGCATAATAAACTCGTCTCCCTCTCTCCTCCTACCTGTCTGCCATACACCAACAAGAGTCTTCAATAAAGGTAAGCATGATGTTCAATTATCCATTTTATTAGTGCTTATATTTATTTGTTATTTTTTTTGTATGTAAATCTATATTTAATCTTTAAAAAAAATACTTTTTGTTAATACTTTTGGGTGTCTGAAACAAATTAATTGGATTTCCATTATTTCTTATGAGGACAATGGTTTAGCCATTCATGAATTTTGCCATTCAGCAGACTCTCTGGAACGGATTAATCACAAAACTCGGGGGACCACTGTACTTGAATAATATTTGTCTGATGACAGACAAACAAAATTCGCCATATGGTGGTTTGTTTCTGGGCCTCATCTTATACATATTATAAGCACTGAGCATAGAAATGTCCAGAAGATGGAAAGAGTTTCATGTACTACTTATAACTCTTGCAAACACAATCAACAAACCCAATTTGCATGTCACATTTGTCCACTGAATGCATATTGAAGGTGTAGTCCATCACAGCTGCAGGTTTTAGAATGGATTCATTGGTCTCTCTATTCTGCCTGCCACTGTCTGTCATTTCGTTTCTGTGAACTGATGTCAATAGTGTGATATCTCGTTTGTCATGCTACCGAAATGCCATGATGTCATTGGCAGCAAATGCCTGCACCTCACTTCTACGAGTGCCTGCATCGAACCTAGGCATATGCTTATGATTTGCATGCACTGTACTACACACATCTGTCATGTTCACTCACAAAAAAATCACTGAGTAAGGGGCTTGTGTATCAGTTATCAGCATATAATGTATGGCCCTTACCAAGATATGGTTCCATCATTGTTCTAACCACATCACCAGTGATACCCAATAACTTCCTGGTATCTTGCAATGTATTACTTCCAGTGTACACAATTATATCCAATACAAGACCACTGTAGCAATCACAAAGTACTACAAACAACTCTGTACCAAAGTGCTTCCACTTGCTTGGTATATACTGCTTGAACGACAGTCTACCTTTGAATAAAATCAAAGACAAGCTTCCTAAAGGGATAAAAATGCATAGAGAATTTCCGTTTCAGATACATAAACATATTCCTAATCATATACAACCTGTCATTTCTGTCAGGCTTTGTCTTGTCTGAAGTGTAGCATACCTAATAGTAGTGGAAATCGATTCAATGAAAGCTGGGGTTAAAATCAGGAGGTCTGTCAACCAGCATGATTTGATATTGTGCTTATACACTTGTGGCATAGCATTATTGTGCAAAGAAAAGATACTTCTCAGCCACAGTTATGTCCTTCCACTGGTGTAGGTGTGATCTTGGTGAAAGAACTGTTTGCCATGGTGTAATCAAAATGTGTGTTACTTTCCCTAACAATAATCTCCACCAGGGGTTCGTCAAAGAATAATTCAAAACATTCCAGTTCAGTGGCATTGTTCCCAAGTGTACAAGATTTTGTACACTTTGTACACAAGACGAGTTCCATCAAAGTGATGGGGATTTGAAACAAAATTGGCACCTTGCTGTCAATCCCAGGTGCAGTCTGCTGATGGGCACTGGATAGTGACAGGTGGTTGTGGTTGTAGAGGTTGTGATCGTGCAGGTTGGTGTGGTAGGTGGGTGGGTGAAGGTGGGCATTGTTGTAGCTGCGCTGAGTCAGTGGCGTGGCTACCAGCATGGGCCGCTGCTGGTTCCTCATGGCACATGGGGCCACTACCATCTGATGATGCATGCACATTATCCATCCCAATTTTAACAATATCATCGTCATTTTCACCATCTGTTCCTGTTGTACAGCCATGGGATGTACTCTTAGATGTACTCCTTCCCCTTGGAATAGCATATGGCACATTACCAGAATGCATGTAGCGTCATATATACTGATGCTTCACTGGAGAATATTCCACTTCACTCTCACTATTGGAACTGTATTCAAGAGCTTGGATATCATAATCACTATCACTATCATCAACAATGATCACATATGAGTCCTGGACACAGGAAAATACGAGTTTCCTCTTTCGTTCCGGTACAACTGAACATGAACAAGATGGCCCAGCACCAGAGGTGGAAGGTTGAGGGTTGTCTGGGTTTTCATCACTATTACTGGTACCTTGGGCATTACTTTTGGTCACAAACTATTTAAAACCATGAAATTCACCTCCACTAACACTTCCATCTGTGTTTGAATTGTCACTTGGGAACAAAAAGAGTCCCAATTTGCTGGGGAGTGAGGAGTTTCTTACCACGAAGCACGGTAAACAAGGCATACTAAAATGGCGCTCCCACAATGCAATGTGGGTGCCCAGTTTTTTTTTTTTCATACTGCGCACACTGATGACGCAGACCCATTCTCTCACACGTAGGCCTACCAGCTTTCTCTCGCTAGATTTCAAGGCACTAGAATTTTGGCGTAGTATTACGGGACCAACACTGGCTCTCAAGCTGTAATACTACGTGAATGACACTGAAAGGGTTAAGAACCAAACCTAATCATTTTGGTTGTATATAAGCCACCGGATGCAATTTCCCAACAGTTCAAGGAACATCCACTGAAAATTGATTACTCTCTGGAAAATCTTCCAGCTCTAGCCCCAAATATCTTGCTGCTTGGTGATTTCGATGTAAGACATACAAAATGAAAGAATGCAGCCAATAATGCTAGATGAGAGACAATCCCTGGAGGCAGCTCAGATGTAATGTCACACACATACAAGTTGCTGAACCTCTGTAATAAATTCATCCTAAGCCAACAGACAGTGGAGCCAATAAGACTGGAAAACACACAACCTTATTTTCATGAATAATGATGACCTGGTAAGAAACGTAACAATGTCAAAAGCAGTTAATTCAAATCATAACCTAATCGAAGCTCAGACTTGTATATACACAGGGACGGGGTCCTTCACCAAATTCAACAACAAGAACATCAACTGGAGTCAAATAAATCATCTCCTAAATGAAACATGCTGGTAAGATATCTTAAATAACATGAATCCAAACCAGTACCTTGAAAGAATCAAACTCATAGGCAGCTGAAGTTTGCTCAAGGCATATTTCCCTAAGGAAACAAAAGAAAAGTAAACTGGAAAGAGAGAGGCACTCCCTCTACAAGGAAAGAAGGAAGCACTGACTAGGGAAGTAAAAAATATTGAACTTTAGTTAAATGATTCATGCAGAACCCAGGAGAGACAGAAGCTAAAAGAAATTAATGAAACAAAGAAATCCAAAAATATTTCTTTTCAAATGCCAAAAGGAAGGCAAAAACTACATCCAGTATTGGACCCTTGTTTAAACAAGAGAGGATTTAGATACCAGCAAAGAAATAACATACTGAAGACTCAATATGACACTGAGTTTAGCAAGGAATTAATCAGTCTCAAGAAAGATAATCTAATAAATTTTTCATGAATGAGCCTCAAAACCCTGTCAGTGCATGCCAAATTTCTGACAAAACCCTAACCCCACTGGACTCTGAAAAAGCTTATGACAACATGCTTATGCACTCTGCCCCGGGCCCAGACTCGAGGAACTCCGTGTTCATCAAGAACTGCAAGAAAACCCTTTTGTGTGCCTTAAGTATGCTTTGGAGAGGGTGCCTGGATACAGGGATCATCTCGTCAGTAAAAAAAATGGACATAGCCTCACTCCATAAAGGCAGCAGCAAAGTAATAACACACAATTAGACCCCATAGATCTAACATCCACATCATAAAAATCTTTGAAAGAATTCTATGAAGCCTGTTTGCCAACAATCTAAACAATATGGGTTTAGAACAAGTTGCTCCTGCCTCACAACTACTGGACTGCTACAACATGGTGTCTGTAACAATAACAAACAATACCAGCAGTATCTGTAACAATACCAGCAGTGTCTGCAATAATACCAGCAGTGTCTGTAACAATACCAGCAGTATCTGTAACAATACCAGCAGTGTCTGCAATAATACCAGCAGTGTCTGTAACAATACCAGCAGTATCTGTAACAATAAAAATACCAGCAGTGCCTGTAACAATAACAATACCAGCAGTGCAACAATAACAATACCAGCAGTGCCTGTAACAATAACAATACCAGCAGTGCAACAATAACAATACCAGCAGTGTCTGTAACAATACCAGCAGTGTCTAACAATACAAGCAGTGTCTGTAACAATAACAAACAATACCAGCAGTGTCTGTAATGATAACAATACCAGCAGTGTCTGTAACAATAACAATACCAGCAGTGCATGTAACAATAACAATACCAGCAATGTCTGTAACAATACCAGCAGCATCTTTAACAATAAAAATACCAGCAGTGCCTGTAACAATAACAATACCAGCAGTGCAACAATAACAATACCAGCAGTGTCTGTAACAATACCAGCAGTGTCTAACAATACAAGCAGTGTCTGTAACAATAACAAACAATACCAGCAGTGTCTGTAATGATAACAATACCAGCAGTGTCTGTAACAATAACAATACCAGCAGTGTATGTAACAATAACAATACCAGCAGTGTCTGTAACAATAACAATACCAACAGGGTCTTTAACAATAATAATGGCAGCAGTGTCTTTAATAATAATAATACCAGCAGTGCCTGTAATAGTAACAATACGAGCGGTGTCTGTAACAATAATAATACCAGCAGCATCAAAAATAACAATACCAGCAGTATCTGTGGCAACATTATCAGCAGTGTCTAACAATGTCAAACAATACCAGCAGTGTCTAAAAATAGCAAAATACCAGCAGTGTCTGTAACAATAACAAACAATACCAGCAGTGTCTGTAACAATAGCAATGCCAGCAGTGTCTGTAACAATAACTAACAATACCAGCAGTGTCTGTAACAATAGCAATGCCAGCAGTGTCTGTAACAATAACAATACCAGCAGTGTCTGTAACAATAATAATAACAGTAGTATCTGTAACAATAACAATACAAGCAGTGTCTGTAACAATAACAATACCAGCAGTGTCTGTAATAATAATACTAGCAGTGTCTGTAACAATAACAAACAATACCAGCACTGTGTGTAACAATAACAAACAATACCAGCAGTGTATGTAACAATAACAATGCCAGCAGTGTCTGTAACAATAACAATACCAGCAGTGATGAATGGTTTGAAAAACCGACAAGTTGAAGATTGAGACACTTATGCAGCATGTGGGAATCTTTATTCAGGAAACGTTTCGCCACACAGTGGCTACATCAGTCCAATACAAAGAGGAAGGCGTAAGGAGAGGAGGAGTATGAGGTAATCAGTCCCTCAGCCTGGAGTCGATGTGTTCAGTCAATCAATCTTGTAGAATGTACAGCATAGGGCCGTAGACGTGGCTTATATAAATACTGTAGTGAGGTGAGGTGAAGCAGGCGGAGGCGGGGTCAGAGTGGTACCATCCACTAGTCGAAGTAGGTCTTCGTCCAAAGGTTGAACAAGTGTTGAAGAATTCTTTGTAACAAGATCCCATGATGCTGCAGTGTCTGACAGTTGTGGTGAATGGTTTTAAAAACCGACAAGTTGAAGACTGAGACACTTATGCAGCATGTGGGAATCTTTATTCAGGAAACGTTTCGCCACACAGTGGCTACATCAGTCCAATACAAAGAGGAAGGCATAAGGAGAGGAGGAGTATGAGGTAATCAGTCCCTCAGCCTGGAGTCGATGTGGTCAGTCCATCAATCTTGAATAGAATACGGCATACGTGTGGAGAAGCAACTTATAAACCGTAGGCAGGAGAGGTGCAGCAGTCGTAGGTGGTGTCACATTTGCCCTATGTGGAAGTAGGTCATGCCCAAGGGTTAGGCAAGCGAAGAATTCCCAAGTATTAAGATCCCAAGAAGTTGCAGTGTCTGACAGGATTGTAGATGAATGGTTCAGAGAACCGACATGTTGATAAATTAGACACATGTGCAACTCTTGGGTATCTTTATAGAGGAAACGTTTCGCCACACAAATGTGACACCACCTACGAGTGCTGCACCTCTCCTGCCTACGGTTTATAAGCTGCTTCTCCGCATATATGCCGTATTCTATTCAAGATTGATGGACTGGCCACATCGACTCAAGGTTGAGGGACTGATTACCTCTTTCTCCTCCCGTTCTTCACGTTTCTCCTTTGTATGGACTGATGAAGCCACTGTGTGGCGAAATGTTTCCTCAATAAAGATACCCAAGAGTTGCACATGTGCCTAATTTATCAACATGTCGGTTCTCTGAACCATTCATCTACAATCCTGTCAGACACTGCAACTTCTTGGGATCTTAATACTTGGGAATTCTTCGCTTGCCTAACCCTTGGGCACGACCTACTTCCACAATGGGCAAATGTGACACCACCTATGACTGCTGCACCTCTCCTGCCTACAGTTTATAAGCTGCTTCTCCGCACATATGCTGTATTCTATTCAAGATTGATGGACTGACCACATCGACTCAAGGTTGAGGGACTGATTACCTCATTCTCATCCTGTTCTTCAAGTTTCTCCTTTGTATGGACTGATGAAGCCACTGTGTGGCAAAACATTTCCTCAATAAAGATACCCAAGAGTTGCACATGTGACTAATTTATCAATACCAGCAGTGTCTTTAACAATAACAAACAGTACCAGCAGTGTCTGTAACAACAACATACAATACCAGCAGTGTCTGTAACAATAACAAACAATACCAGCAGTGTCTTTAACAATAACAAACAATACCAGCAGTGTCTGTAATAATAACAACACCAGCAGTGTAACAATAGCAAACAATACCAGCAGTGTCTGTAACAATAACAAACAATACCAGCAGTGTCTTTAACAATAACAAACAATACCAGCAGTGTCTGTAATAATAACAACACCAGCAGTGTAACAATAACAAACAATACCAGCAGTGTCTGTAACAATAACAAACAATACCAGCAGTGTCTTTAACAATAACAAACAATACCAGCAGTGTCTTTAACAATAACAAACAATACCAGCAGTGTCTTTAACAATAACAAACAATACCAGCAGTGTCTTTAACAATAACAAACAATACCAGCAGTGTCTTTAACAATAACAAACAATACCAGCAGTGTCTTTAACAATAACAAACAATATCAGCAGTGTCTGTAACAATAACAAATAATACCAGCAGTGTATGTAATAATAACAATGTCAGCAGCATCTGTAACAATAACAAATAACAGCAGTGTCTAAAAATAATAAACAATATCAGCAGTGTCTAAAATAACAAACAATATCAGCAGCGTCTAAAAATAACAGCAGTGTCTGTAACAATAAAAAAAATACCAGTAATGTAGCAATAACAAACAATATCAGCAGTGTCTGTAACAATAACAAAACAGTACCAGCAGTGTAACAACAATAATACCAGCAGTGTCTGTAACAATAACAAAACAGTACCAGCAGTGTAACAACAATAATACCAGCAGTGTCTGTAACAATAACAAAACAGTACCAGCAGTGTATGTAACAATAACAATGTTGATAAATTAGACACATGTGCAACTCTTGGGTATCTTTATTGAGGAAAAGTTTCACCACACAGTGGCTTCATCAGTCCCTACGTAGGAGAAACTTGAAGAACAGGAGGAGAATGAGGTAATCAGTCCCTCAACCTTGAGTCGATGTGTTCTCCATCAATCTTGAGTAGAATACGGCATATGAGCGGAGAAGCAGCTTATAAACCGTATGGCAGGAGAGGTGTAGCAGTCATAGGTAGTGTCACATTTGTTCAATGTGGAAGTAGGTCGCTTGCCTAATTCTTGGGCACGACCTACTTCCACATTGAACAAATGTGAGACCACCTATGACTGCTGCACCTCTCCTGCCATACGGTTTATAAGCTGCTTCTCCGCTCATATGCCGTATTCTACTCAAGATTGATGGACTGAACACATCGACTCTAGGTTGAGGGACTGATTACCTCATTCTCCTCCTGTTCTTCAAGTTTCTCCTACGTAGGGACTGATGAAGCCACTGTGTGGCGAAACGTTTCCTCAATAAAGATACCCAAGAGTTGCACATGTGTCTAATTTATCAAATTTATCTAATTTATCTAATTTATCAGGACACAATAGATATCTACCCTCTACCAGGATAAACAGCAATTCACAACTGCAGACCAAACCAAGTTGGGGGTGGTATTGCAATCTATTACTCTAACCAATTATCTTGTATTAGCACCACTTGCTTTAGTGATGAATATGGGGAATACATTTTTGCTAATTTTACTGTAAAAAACCTTAAGACACCTATAACAATCGGTGCCATTTACCGGATACCTCACACAAACATCCCAAATTTCAGTGAGAAATTAAAGTCACTAATAACAAACAGACAAATGAATAAGCACCACCTTCTCTTAGCTGGAGACTTCAACATCAACCTTGGCTTACTAGATGATCAGCCTGTAACTGATTTCATCAACAATATGAACAACACACTTCTCATACCAACAATAACTAAACCAACCAGGCTCACTGAGACAAGTGCAACCGTAATAGACCACATATGGACCAATAAATCAGGGATAATCACAGATAGCACTACAGACCACTAGCCTACCTTCCTCCTGACAAACATTAATAAACCACCACTTGAATACAACAGTCTCATTTAGACTCCATGACGAGGCCTCAATAAGGAAGTTCACAACTGACCTAGAGATTGTTGACTGGCCTACAGAATTCTCCAAGGCCAATGGTATTGATGACTGGACAGACATTTTTCTTAACAAATTACTTAGACTATACAACAAACATTGTCCTATAAAAACGAAACAGATCACAAACAAACGGCTTGGTTGCCCATGGCTAACCAGCACCATTCTGAAATCCATTGACAAGAAACACCAATATAAAAAGCAATATAGACAGGGCTTAATACACAAAGATATTCTTAAACACTATTCATCAGTTCTCACCAAAGTAATAAAGAAAGCCAAACAACTATACTACTCCAGTAGATTCACAGACACTAGAGGAGATATAAAAAAGACCTGGAAAACACTCTCTCAGATTCTAGGGACCCACAAACTGAAAAAAACCAAGAATATTGTCCTAACTAAACCTAATGAAACACCACTACATCCCACTGACACAGCTAACAAGATAAACGACTTCTTCTCAACCATAGGATCTAATCTCGCCAATAAAATCCCACATACTAATGCCCATGCCGGGGACTACCTAGATGGGAATTTCCCAAATTCCTTCTATCTTGCACCAACTGAGCCCTCGGAAGTCACCGAGATTATAAAGTCACTTAAAAACAACTCGGGGAATCTGTCTAATGTCCCACCATTACTGTACAAGCGAGCGGCCCATATCCTTTCGCATGCTATTTCATTACTTTTTAACAAGTCACTAGAAACTAGCACCTTCCCAAAACTACTCAAGATGGCAAGGGTTACACCAATACATAAAGGTGGTGACCCTACAGACTTAAACAACTATAGGCCAATATCAAACTTACCATTGCTATCCAAAATCTTTGAGAAACTCGTGCACAGGAGACTATATTCATTTATAACAGCACAAAACATACTCAACCCCTGCCAATTTGGATTTAGGAAAAATAAAAGCACTAATGATGCAATCATAAAAATGCTAGATCTGCTTTACACAGCATTGGAAAATAAGGAATATCCACTAGGAATTTTTATTGACCTAAGAAAAGCTTTTGACACAGTAGACCATGACATCCTACTCCACAAACTTGACCATTACAGTATAAGAGGCCATGCGCTTGCTTATTTCAAATCTTACCTTACTAATAGGTATCAGTATGTTACCATTAAAGACACAGCATCAACAACACGGCCACTTGATACTGGAGTTCCGCAGGGAAGTGTCCTTGGTCCCCTTGCTCTTCCTCATATACATCAATGATCTTCCAAACGTATCCCAACACCTGAAACCCATTCTCTTTGCTGACGACATGACTTATGTCATCTCTCACCCTAATCTTGCCACCCTCAACACCACTGTTAATGAGGAGCTGATCAAAATATCGACTTGGATGACAGCCAATAAACTTACGCTTATCACTGACAAAACCTACTATATTATGTTTGGTAGCAGAGCAGGAGATGCACAAATTAACATTAAGATCGACAACACTCTAATTACCAGACATAATGAGGGCAAATTCCTAGGCCTATACATTGACAACAACCTGAATTTCAGCACCCATATCCAACACATAACCAAAAAAGTATCCAAAGCAGTTGGGATCCTCTCCAAGATACGATACTACGTGCCGCAAAATGCCCTTCTCACACTATACCACTCACTTATTTATCCATACCTCACCTATGCTATTTGTGCTTGGGGATCAACTGCAGCAACACACCTAAAGCCAATAATAACCCAAAAAAAAGCTGCAGTAAGAATAATCACTAAATCCCATCCCTGGCAACACACCCCCCTACTCTTCACAGATCTAAACTTACTCCCTATTCAGTACATCCACACTTACTACTGTGCAATCTACATCTACAGGACCTTAAACTCCAATATCAACCTTAACCTAAAACGTTTTCTTGATAGTTGTGACAGAACCCACAGGCATAACACCAGACACAAACATCTCTATGACATTCCCCGTGTCCGACTAAACCTTTACAAAAATTCAATGTATGTCAAAGGCCCTAAAATCTGGAACACCCTACCTGAGAACTCTAGAACTGCAGACACATTCATCACCTTCAAAACTACCATTAGAAAACATCTTATCTCCCTGATAAACCCCATCAACTAACTACACGAATACCACCTGGTGGTTCACACTTACACTCACTCACCCATTTGACCATAAACAGAAATATTAATCTCAATCTTAAAATAATGAATCCTGTGATACTCCAATACTGAAACTATGTACTGTGCCAAAACAAAAGCATTCACATTGCTAAACTCACAAACTAGTATTTAGTCACTTAGCCATAATACCAACTTACCTCATAATTTGTAATATTTTAAAATAAAGAATTAAACTAAGTCTGCCCGAAATGCCTAGCCATGCTAGGCGTTCTAGTGATGCACTCTGTAATCATTATTTAACTACATGTAAACCACACAACAACCAAATTCTGTAAATTCAACATTGTAATCTTTATAGAGAATAAACTTTGAATTGAATTGAATTGAACTGAACATGTCGGTTCTCTGAACCATTCATCTACAAACAATAACAATACCAGCAGTGTCTATAGCATTAACAAATAAGTCTGGATTTATCAGACTTTGTTCATTATTACCAGATGTTACTTGACCATAAATTTTGTGTAAAACTAAACATTCGTTAAATTGTGATGTGTTACATCAATGTTTTGCCACACAGTATTTCAAGAGCTTACAATTCACTTAAATATTTCCATGGCTGCTCGTTGCTTTTATTAATGCTGTGTTGGTGAACAGAGAGGCTGAGACACTGCTGTGATAGAACCAGGCTGAGGAGTCACCACTATGGAACCAGGCTGAGTCACCACTATGAAACCAGGCTGAGTCACCACTATGAAACCAGGCTGAGTCACCACTATGAAACCAGGCAGAGGAGTCACCACTATGAAACCAGGCAGAGGAGTCACCACTATGAAACCAGGCAGAGGAGTCACCACTATGGAACCAGGCTGAGTCACCACTATGGAACCAGGCAGAAGAGTCACCACTATGGAACCAGGCAGAGGAGTCACCACTATGGAACCAGGCAGAGGAGTCACCACTATGGAACCAGGCAGAGGAGTCACCACTATGGAACCAGGCAGAGGAGTCACCACTATGGAACCAGGCAGAGGAGTCACCACTATGGAACCAGGCAGAGGAGTCACCACTATGGAACCAGGCAGAGGAGTCACCACTATGGAACCAGGCAGAGGAGTCACCACTATGGAACCAGGCAGAGGAGTCACCACTATGGAACCAGGCAGAAGAGTCACCACCATGGAACTAGGCAGAGGAGTCACCACTATGGAACCAGGCAGAGGAGTCACCACTATGGAACCAGGCAGAGGAGTCACCACTATGGAGCCAGGCAGAGGAGTCACAACTATGGAATTAAGCAGAGGAGTCACCACTATGGAACCAGGCTGAGTCACCACTATCAAACCAGGCAAAAGAGTCGCCACTATAGAACCAGGCTGAGGAGTCACCACTATGGAACCAGAGGAGTCACCACTATGGAACCAGGCAGATGAGTCACCACTATGGAACCAGGCAGAGGAGTCACCACTATGGAACTAGGCCGAGGAGTCACCACTATGGAACCAGGCAGAGGAGTCACCACTATGGAACTAGGCAGAGGAGTCACCACTATGGAACCAAGCAGAGGAGTCACCACTATGGAACTAGGCCGAGGAGTCATCACTATGGAACCAGGCAGAGGAGTCACCACTATGGAACTAGGCAGAGTCACCACTATGGAACCAGGCAGAGTCACCACTATGGAACTAGGCCGAGGAGTCACCACTATGGAACCAGGCAGAGGAGTCACCACTATGGAACTAGGCAGAGGAGTCACCACTATGGAACCAAGCAGAGGAGTCACCACTATGGAACTAGGCAGAGGAGTCACCACCATGGAACCAAGCAGAGGAGTCACCACTATGGAACCAGGCAGAGGAGTCACCACTATGGAACCAGGCAGATGAGTCACCACTATGGAACCAGGCAGAGGAGTCACCACTATGGAACCAGGCAGAGTCACCACTATGGAACCAGGCAGACGAGTCACCACTATGGAACCGGGCAGAGGAGTCACCACTAAGGAACCAGGCAGAGGAGTCACCACCATGGAACCAAGCAGAGGAGTCACCACCATGGAACCAGGCAGAGGAGTCACCACTATGGAACTAGGCCGAGGAGTCACCACTATGGAACCGGGCAGAGGAGTCACCACTATGGAACCGGGCAGAGGAGTCACCACTATGGAACTGGGCAGAGGAGTCACCACTATGGAACCAGGCAGAGGAGTCACCACTATGGAACTAGGCAGAGGAGTCACCACCATGGAACCAAGCAGAGGAGTCACCACTATGGAACCAGACAGAGGAGTCACCACTATGGAACCAGGCAGATGAGTCACCATTATGGAACCAGGCAGAGGAGTCACCACTATGGAACCGGGCAGAGGAGTCACCACTATGGAACCGGGCAGACGAGTCACCACTATGGAACCGGGCAGAGGAGTCACCACTATGGAACCAAGCAGAGGAGTCACCACCATGGAACCAGGCAGAGGAGTCACCACTATGGAACCAAGCAGAGGAGTCACCACTATGGAACTAGGCAGAGGAGTCACCACTATGGAACCAGGCAGAGGAGTCACCATTATGGAACCAGGCAGAGGAGTCACCATTATGGAACCAGGCAGATGAATCACCACTATGGAACCAAGCAGAGGAGTCACCAGTATGGAAACAGGCAGAGGAGCCACCACTATGGAACCAAGCAGAGGAGTCACCACTATGGAACCAGGCAGAGGAGTCACCACCATGGAACCAGGCAGAGGAGTCACCACCATGGAACCAGGCAGAGGAGTCACCACTATGAAACCAAGCAAAGGAGTCACCACTATGGAACTAGGCCGAGGAGTCATCACTATGGAACCAGGCAGAGGAGTCACCTATGGAACTAGGCAGAGTCACCACTAGGCAGAGGAGTCACCACCATGGAACCAAGCAGAGGAGTCACCACCATGGAACCAGGCAGAGGAGTCACCACTATGGAACCAGGCAGAGGAGTGGAACCAGGCAGATGAGTCACCATTATGTAACCATGCAGAGGAGTCACCACTATGGAACCAGGCAGAGGAGTCACCACTATGGAACCAAGCAGAGGAGTCACCACCATGGAACCAGGCAGAGGAGTCACCACTATGGAACCAAGCAGAGGAGTCACCACCATGGAACCAGGCAGAGGAGTCACCACGATGGAACCAAGCAGAGGAGAAGCAGAGGAGTCACCACCATGGAACCAGGCAGAGGAGTCACCACTATGGAACCAAGCAGAGGAGTCACCACCATGGAACCAGGCAGAGGAGTCACCACTATGGAACCAAGCAGAGGAGTCACCACCATGGAACCAGGCAGAGGAGTCACCACTATGGAACCAGGCAGAGGAGTCACCACTATGGAACCAAGCAGAGGAGTCACCACCATGGAACCAGGCAGAGGAGTCACCACTATGGAACCAGGCAGAGGAGTCACCACTATGGAACCAAGCAGAGGAGTCACCACCATGGAACCAGGCAGAGGAGTCACCACTATGGAACCAGGCAGATGAGTCACCACTATGGAACCAGGCCGAGGAGTCACCACCATGGAACCAGGCAGAGGAGTCACCACTATGGAACCAGGCAGAGGAATCACCACCATGGAACCAGGCAGAGGAGTCACCACTATGGAACCAGGCAGAGGAATCACCACCATGGAACCAGGCAGAGGAGTCACCACCATGGAACCAGGCAGAGGAGTCACCACTATGGAACCAGGCAGAGGAGTCACCACTATGGAACCAGGCAGAGGAGTCATCACCATGGAACCAGGCAGAGGAGTCACCACCATGGAACCAGGCAGAGGAGTCACCACCATGGAACCAGGCAGAGGAGTCACCACTATGGAACCAGGCAGAGGAGTCACCACTATGGAACCAGGCAGAGGAGTCACCACCATGGAACCAGGCAGAGGAGTCACCACTATGGAACCAGGCAGAGGAATCACCACCATGGAACCAGGCAGAGGAATCACCACCATGGAACCAGGCAGAGGAATCACCACCATGGAACCAGGCAGAGGAGTCACCACCATGGAACCAGGCAGAGGAGTCACCACCATGGAACCAGGCAGAGGAATTACCACCATGGAACCAGGCAGAGGAATCGCCACCATGGAACCAGGCAGAGGAATCACCACCATGGAACCAGGCAGAGGAGTCACCACCATGGAACCAGGCAGAGGAATCACCACCATGGAACCAGGCAGAGGAGTCACCACCATGGAACCAGGCAGAGGAGTCACCACCATGGAACCAGGCAGAGGAATCACCACCATGGAACCAGGCAGAGGAGTCACCACCATGGAACCAGGCAGAGGAGTCACCACTATGGAACCAGGCAGAGGAGTCACCACCATGGAACCAGGCAGAGGAGTCACCACCATGGAACCAGGCAGAGGAGTCACCACCATGGAACCAGGCAGAGGAGTCACCACTATGGAACCAGGCAGAGGAGTCACCACCATGGAACCAGGCAGAGGAGTCACCACCATGGAACCAGGCAGAGGAGTCACCACTATGGAACCAGGCAGAGGAGTCACCACCATGGAACCAGGCAGAGGAGTCACCACCATGGAACCAGGCAGAGGAGTCACCACTATGGAACCAGGCAGAGGAGTCACCACTATGGAACCAGGCAGAGGAGTCACCACTATGGAACCAGGCAGAGGAGTCACCACCATGGAACCAGGCAGAGGAGTCACCACTATGGAACCAGGCAGAGGAATCACCACCATGGAACCAGGCAGAGGAATCACCACCATGGAACCAGGCAGAGGAGTCACCACCATGGAACCAGGCAGAGGAGTCACCACCATGGAACCGGGCAGAGGAGTCACCACCATGGAACCGGGCAGAGGAATCACCACTATGGAACCAGGCAGAGGACTATGGAACCAGGCAGAGGAGTCATCACCATGGAACCAGGGAGGAGTCACCACTATGGAACCAGGCAGAGGAGTCACCACCATGGAACCAGGCAGAGGAGTCACCACCATGGAACCAGGCAGAGGAGTCACCACCATGGAACCAGGCAGAGGAGTCACCACCATGGAACCAGGCAGAGGAGTCACCACCATGGAACCAGGCAGAGGAGTCACCACCATGGAACCAGGCAGAGGAGTCACCACCATGGAACCAGGCAGAGGAGTCACCACTATGGAACCAGGCAGAGGAGTCACCACCATGGAACCAGGCTGAGGAGTCACCACCATGGAACCGGGCAGAGGAGTCTCCACCATGGAACCAGGCAGAGGAGTCACCACCATGGAACCAGGCAGAGGAGTCACCACTATGGAACCAGGCAGAGGAGTCACCACCATGGAACCAGGCAGAGGAGTCACCACCATGGAACCAGGCAGAGGAGTCACCACCATGGAACCAGGCAGAGGAGTCACCACCATGGAACCGGGCAGAGGAGTCACCACCATGGAACCGGGCAGAGGAGTCACCACTATGGAACCAGGCAGAGGAGTCACCACACAGAGGAGTCACCACTAAGGAACCAGGCAGAGGAGTCACCACCATGGAACCAAGCAGAGGAGTCACCACCATGGAACCAGGCAGAGGAGTCACCACTATGGAACCAGGCAGAGGAGTCACCACTATGGAACCAGGCAGAGGAGTCACCACTATGGAACCAGGCAGAGGAGTCACCACTATGGAACCAGGCAGAGGAGTCACCACCATGGAACCAGGCAGAGGAGTCACCACTATGGAACCAGGCAGAGGAGTCACCACCATGGAACCAGGCAGAGGAGTCACCACTATGGAACCAGGCAGAGGAGTCACCACCATGGAACCAGGCAGAGGAGTCACCACTATGGAACCAGGCAGAGGAGTCACCACTATGGAACCAGGCAGAGGAGTCACCACTATGGAACCAGGCAGAGGAGTCACCACTATGGAACCAGGCAGAGGAGTCACCACTATGGAACCAGGCAGAGGAGTCACCACTATGGAACCAGGCAGAGGAGTCACCACCATGGAACCAGGCAGAGGAGTCACCACTATGGAACCAGGCAGAGGAGTCACCACTATGGAACCAGGCAGAGGAGTCACCACTATGGAACCAGGCAGAGGAGTCACCACTACATACGTACATGCTTTTATTTCCTTTTCAATGTTAGTTTTGTTACAGGAGTCCCTTGCTGTATGCAGTTTACTTTAATGTAAATTTATTTAGATGCAGCAAGCTTATTTCACCCAGGAAGCCACTATGTAATACACCAAACACTCTTATGAACCAAGATCAGCACTACTTGAATATTAACCTCAACCTTATTATCAGTGTTAAGTGGTTAATACTGAGATTAGCTTTATAGCAGGCCTACTGTCCAGTATTACCAGAGTCCTACTCTTCTAAACCATCCCACTCATCCACTACTATTGCTAAACCATTGCTTTCCTAAATAAAGGCCTACTGGTCCATGCTATGCAGGTCCCACTCTCAGTCACTCTTGCTAAACCAATGCTAAACCCTTTCCTTTCTATTTAACAATAAAGTAGCAGCAGGCCTACTGGCCTGTTATTAGGTTCTACTCTCACCCAACCATTTTAATTTTTTACCACATTCACACATTAAAAATGTGAAATTTTCAGGTCTCTGAATGTATTTCTTATGTTTTACATGTTAAACCGGGCTTGTTTTATGCACCATGGGTCTGCAATGTATCAATCACAAAATGAAGGACTTTTGTACTGTATTTGTTACTAATAATTATGCAAAATTACAAGCCAGTAAGCCATATACAGTGCAGAATATCTTAATTTTATTTTAAAAACATTTTCTGACAACGCATATAAAACCTAAATGACGATAAATTATGAAGTCAGTCTTTCATTAACGTGAAATACTGTATTGATATTTCAGGCATTTTTTCCCTTAAAATGCAGTTGAGAGAACGAATATGATTAAAACATATGTTGACAGACATGTATGTGTACTCTGTATATTGTATTATTTTATTTTTTGTGTATGAATTTTCCTTCTTTTTAAAATAAAATAGAGAAAAAAAAAAGCATGCAGAAAATGAAGTCAGCAGCAAGTCAAAATGGTTGTGAAGAGAAACACTTACGTAGAGCCGTAGGTAAGGTTGTCACCACCATGCTTTGCTGGGCCCCTGCTCTTGGTCCAGTCATTAAAGCAGGCATCCTTGCTACCATAGAGCCGGGCATAATCCCTGATATCATACCCGGCATACTACCTGGCATTACACCTGCAGTAGATGCCACACATGAACCAGGAATAATCCCAGGTGGTATCCCTGGCATCGAAGTAGAGATACTACTTGGAGGTGCAACCAGTGGTGGTGCCATAGGAGCAAGAGCTGTACCATGAGCAAAAGGGATAGAGGCAGGAGTAGGTACAGAGGTTGACATAACCACAGGTGACACCACAGGACCAGGAGCCCTGGCTGGAGTGACTTTAAGGCCAATATCAAGACCTGTAAGACCTAAACCGGTCCCAGCACCCACTCCTACAGTGGAAGGCATTCCATATTCCATGGATGTTCCTAGAGGGACCAACAACAGATACAGTATCAACAATGGTATACATTGCAGTACTGGTACAAATTTTGATCTGTTGTAAAAAATAAACTTTCTCTTTCCGAGTTAGTTCAATTAGTGATTTCTTCCTTTTCAGCATAAAGAAACCCAATACAGCACAATAAATGCTTCATAACAATACTGACTATTCTACAGTACAGGTGCAGATCAGAGCTACAGTATTAGTTTATTAGACTTACTGGTCTTATAAATACCCAAGGAAATATAAGAAGCTTATGATGTCTTAAAATGGCAGTGTCACTTCTCAGAACAGCAAGAATAATTTTTTATAAGTGAAGTGTGCTTGACTGTAAGGCCAATGATTATGCCCTAGTGTAAGGCTGGTAATTACTTGTAATTCTTACCTAATTATAACTACAGTACAAGAACTATGTTCATGGTGTTTCAGCTTCACCATGTAATTTATCTTGCTATTCTAAAATTACCAGTGATTGTACCATGTAATTTATCTTGCTATTCTAAAATTACCAGTGTTCGAAGAATTTACTACAGTACTTCCTTAGCCCTTTCAGGGTCGAGACCCTTGATCTCAGACTTGCTCTCAGGGTCAAAGAAATTAAAAAAAAATATATATATTATTTTATCTTATGAAATGATAGAGAATCTTTTTCCAGCAGTAATGAAGCCAAAAACACAAAAGTTGATGGAAAACTCACAGAATTATTCCCTTGCAAAAATAGTGGTCCCAGTGATATTTACGCAGCAGTGATTTCGCCCACTTTGCGCCCTGTTTTTGGCCAATTCCATTGTTCCAGTCGACCAAACTCATAGCTATTTTGCTAGCATTCTTTCTAGTATTCTATCGATTGAGTACGAGAAACTGCCCATTTTCCTATTTCAACTACCTGATAAAATGCTCAGAAATTGGTAATTTGGCCAATATCACACAAAATTCAGAAAAGGCCAATATCAAAATAGGGTCCAGAAGAAACAATGTAGACATTCCTGACACTAAAAAAAAAAAAAACTTTTCATTTGCTCCTGAGTCACGTCTCCCATTTTGAACTTTTATTCACACAAAGGATTTACTGTTATGCACACTACTGCATTATTGTATTAACAGTATAAATACTGTCAGCCTAATATGCATTCCTAAATGCATATTAGATTTGCAAGCTGGACACATACAGTGGACCCCCCGCATTACAATATTACAGTGGACCCCTGCATAAAGATTACCTCCGAATGCGACCAATTATGTAAGTGTATTTATGTAAGTGCGTTTGTACGTGTATTTTTGGGGGTCTGAAATGGACTAATCTACTTCACAATATTTCTTATGGGAACAAATTCGGTCAGTACTGGCACCTGAACATACTTCTGGAGTGAAAAAATATCGTTAACCGGGGGTCCACTGTATACACATTTTCATTAATCCATCCATGATATTTTTTTCAAAATTATATAATAAACATGATACATAAGATGATAAATACACCCCACAATAGAATAAATAAACATAAATTTGTGGTACCCAGATAACTTGTACAAGTGACGGCAAGAATAACATTTTCTCTAATCTAACATAAGAGAAAATGTGTTACTGGGGGTAACTGTAGAAAATTACTCCTTTCGTATGTATGTAAGTTTATTCAGATATACACAAATACAGTACATAGATTATCATACATAACAACATATGTGTAGAGAACCCAGGATAACCAAAAAAAGTCAGAGTGACTTATTTCCATTGCCTTCACTCAGAGCGTCATTTCTTCTCAAAATGATGCTACATGAGAATGGGAGTGTTCTTCTTTATTTATTCTACCGTATCAATGTAGAGACAACTTCTACACAATGTAACTTGTACACAAACCAGACGTGTACACTTTTTTTTGTTTACAAAACTTACGTTCGCCTGGCTTGTTTACATAACTCGGCGCCTGTCCTCTCTCATGCACTCATTCTTTCTCTCTCTCATTTATTCGTTTTATCTCATTTACTTACTCCTGACCCTACATTAAGACTACAAATATTTTAAGGTAAGTAATGAGTGAACCGTATATACATTTTATCGCTCTGGGATGCTTAAATATCATAGAATATACGTGTGGGGTAGCCCGGCTGACTACCATACATACCACACTTGATTTCTTACAATAAATACTACTCATCTCACCCTAGATTAAGACTACAAATATTTTAAAGTAAGTAATGAGTAAACTGTACATGCATTTTATCGCTCTAGGATGCTTAAATGTAATAGAATATTATGTGGCCTGGTATGGTAGCCCAGCTGACTACCATACATACCACACTTGATTTCTTACAATAAATACTACTCATCTCGCCCTAGATTAAGACTATAAATATTTTCAGGTAAGTAATGAGTGCACTGTGAGTGTATTGTACTTTTTTATTGTTTTTTGATGCCTGGTTCTATTGCTAACTTAATATATGTTAGTGTAAACTGTTATCTAGTGTTTTTATGCATTTATAAGTGGTAAAAATGGGTGTTACACTTTACGGCGGTAGCCTGGAACCTAACCTGCCGTATAAGTGGGGCCCTACTGTATGTTATGTATCGTGTTTATTATATAATTTTGAAAAAAATATCATGGATGGATTAATGAAAATGTATATTAACGTAATATACGACATTTAATGAGTCTCGGTGATTATTATCATTTCTAATATGGTGTCATTTGTGCAAGTCGTCTGCCACCACATCTCATATTTATGTTTATTTATTCTACTGTGGGGTGTATTCATCATCTTTATATGTTATGCATCCTATTTATTATATAATTTTGAAAAAATATCATAGATGGATTAATGAAAATGTATATTAACGTAATATACGGCATTTAATGAGACTCGATGATTACAGTGGACCCCCGCATAACGATGGCATCGCATAGCGATTTTTCCGCATAACGATTACTTTTATCGGAAAATTTTTGCCCCGCATACCGATTAAAAACCCGCATACCGATTTTTTCCCAGTAAAAGTAGGCCTTAGACAAGGATGTGTGATGTCACCGTGGTTGTTTAATATATTTATAGATGGGGTTGTAAGAGAAGTAAATGCGAGGGTCTTGGCAAGAGGCGTGGAGTTAAAAGATAAAGAATCACACACAAAGTGGGAGTTGTCACAGCTGCTCTTTGCCGATGACACTGTGCTCTTGGGAGATTCTGAAGAGAAGTTGCAGAGATTGGTGGATGAATTTGGTAGGGTGTGCAAAAGAAGAAAATTAAAGGTGAATACAGGAAAGAGTAAGGTTATGAGGATAACAAAAAGATTAGGTGATGAAAGATTGAATATCAGATTGGAGGGAGAGAGTATGGAGGAGGTGAACGTATTCAGATATTTGGGAGTGGACGTGTCAGCGGATGGGTCTATGAAAGATGAGGTGAATCATAGAATTGATGAGGGAAAAAGAGTGAGTGGTGCACTTAGGAGTCTGTGGAGACAAAGAACTTTGTCCTTGGAGGCAAAGAGGGGAATGTATGAGAGTATAGTTTTACCAACGCTCTTATATGGGTGTGAAGCGTGGGTGATGAATGTTGCAGCGAGGAGAAGGCTGGAGGCAGTGGAGATGTCATGTCTGAGGGCAATGTGTGGTGTGAATATAATGCAGAGAATTCGTAGTTTGGAAGTTAGGAGGAGGTGCGGGATTACCAAAACTGTTGTCCAGAGGGCTGAGGAAGGGTTGTTGAGGTGGTTCGGACATGTAGAGAGAATGGAGCGAAACAGAATGACTTCAAGAGTGTATCAGTCTGTAGTGGAAGGAAGGCGGGGTAGGGGTCGGCCTAGGAAGGGTTGGAGGGAGGGGGTAAAGGAGGTTTTGTGTGCGAGGGGCTTGGACTTCCAGCAGGCATGCGTGAGCGTGTTTGATAGGAGTGAATGGAGACAAATGGTTTTTAATACTTGACGTGCTGTTGGAGTGTGAGCAAAGTAACATTTATGAAGGGATTCAGGGAAACCGGCAGGCCGGACTTGAGTCCTGGAGATGGGAAGTACAGTGCCTGCACTCTGAAGGAGGGGTGTTAATGTTGCAGTTTAAAAACTGTAGTGTAAAGCACCCTTCTGGCAAGACAGTGATGGAGTGAATGATGGTGAAAGTTTTTCTTTTTCGGGCCACCCTGCCTTGGTGGGAATCGGCCGGTGTGATAATAAAAAAAAAAATACCGATTTTCGTCCGAGACGCGTCCAATGTGCCCTCAGCCAGCCTCACATGTGCCGCTCCGTCCCATTGTTTACCAGCCAGCCTCCGCGGTAACATCCAAGCATACACTCGGAATATTTCGTATTATTACAGTATTTTCGGTGCTGTTTCTGGAAAATAAGTGACCATGGGCCCCAAGAAAGCTTCTAGTGCCAACCCTACACCTCAAAGGGTAAGAATTACTATAGAGATGAAGAAAGAGATAATTGATAAGTATGAAAGTGGAGTGCGTATAGCCGACCTAGTCAAGCTGTACAAGAAACCCCAATCAACCATCGCTACTATTGTGGGCACCAGAAAGACAATCAAGGAAGCTGTTCTTGCCAAAGGTTCAACTGTGTTTTCGAAACAAAGATCGCAATTGATGGAAGATGTTGAGAGACTCTTATTGGTGTGGATAAATGAAAAACAGATAGCAGGAGATAGCGTCTCTCAAGCGATCATATGTGAAAAGGCTAGGAAGTTGCATGACGATTTAATTAAAAAAATGCCTGCAACTAGTGATGATGTGAGTGAATTTAAGGCCAGCAAAGGTTGGTTTGAGAGATTTAAGAAGCGTAGTGGCATCCATAGTGTGATAAGGCATGGTGAGGCTGCCAGTTCGGACCACAAAGCGGCTGAAAAATATGTGCAGGAATTCAAGGAGTACATAGAAACTGAAGGACTGAAACCTGAACAAGTGTTTAATTGTGATGAAACAGGCCTGTTCTGGAAGAAAATGCCAAGCAGGACCTACATTACTCAGGAGGAAAAGGCACTCCCAGGACATAAGCCTATGAAAGACAGGCTTACTTTGTTGATGTGTGCCAATGCTACTGGTGATTGCAAAGTGAAGCCTTTATTAGTGTATCACTCTGAAACTCCCAGAGCGTTCAGGCAAAAGAATGTCCTCAAGGATAATTTGTGTGTGCTGTGGAGGGCAAACAGTAAGGCATGGGTCACTAGGGAATTTTTCTATAACTGGTTACACCATGCATTTGCCCCCAATGTGAAAAATTACCTAACTGAAAAGAAATTAGAACTTAAGTGCCTCCTGGTGTTAGACAATGCCCCTGGTCATCCTACAGACGTGTCAGAGCGACTTTATGGGGACATGAGCTTCATTAAGGTGAAGTTTTTGCCTCCTAATACCACTCCTCTCCTGCAGCCCATGGACCAGCAGGTTATTTCCAACTTCAAGAAACTGTACACAAAAGCTCTGTTTGAAAGGTGCTTTGTAATGACCTCAGAAACTCAACTGACTCTAAGAGAGTTTTGGAGAGATCACTTTAATATCCTCAATTGTGTAAACCTTATAGGTAAGGCTTGGGAGGAAGTGACAAAGAGGACCTTGAACTCTGCTTGGAAGAAACTGTGGCCAGAATGTGTAGACAAAAGGGATTTTGAAGGGTTTGAGGCTAACCCTGAGAATCCTGTGCCAGTTGAGGAATCCATTGTGGCATTGGGAAAGTCCTTGGGGTTGGAGGTTAGTGGGGAGGATGTGGAAGAGTTGATGGAGGAGGACAATGAAGAACTAACCACTGATGAGCTGCTAGATCAACTTCAACAGCAAGAGGCCACACCTGAGGAAATTGCTTCGGAGGAGGGGAGAGAGAAATTGAAGAAGTTGCCTACTTCAAAGATTAAGGAAATCTGTGCTAAGTGGCTTGAAGTGCAAACCTTCATGGATGAAAATCACCCTCACACAGCTATTGCAAGCCGTGCTGGTGATTATTACACTGACAATGTTGTGAAACACTTTAGGCAAGTCATAAAGGAACGAGAGGTACAGGCCACTATGGACAGATATCTTGTGCGAAAGAAGTCCAGTGACTCTGAAGCTGGCCCTAGTGGCATTAAAAGAAGAAGGGAAGTAACCCCAGAAAAGGACTTACTACCTCAAGTCCTAATGGAAGGGGATTCCCCTTCTAAACAGTAAGAAGATATTGCTCTCCCCTCCTCCCATCCCATCAATCATCACCAGATCTTCAATAAAAGTAAGTGTCATTTAATTGTGCATGCCTTTTTCAGTTTGTGTGTATTAAAATTAACATTTCATGTGGTAAAAAAATCTTTTGGGCGTCTTGCACGGATTAATTTTATTTCCATTATTTCTTATGGGGAAAATTGATTCGCATAACGATTATTTCGCATAACGATGAGCCCTCTTGCACGGATTAAAATCGTTAACCGGGGGTCCACTGTATTATTATCATTACTAATATGACATCTCGATACTTAAGACACTCTTACTGAATTTAATGTGTACCTGCACGCCAGCACAGTATGTAAGTTTATTTAGGTACAGGTATACATAAGTATAATTATCAGAGTATATATAAAATAACTTTTAAAAACACTTGAAATTTTGTTTCCAGACATAATAGAGAGACTTAGTGCTTACAGATCTCACAGAGAATGTAAACAAACCGGGTGGGGCGCAGTGACCGTATTAGAAAGTCAGGTGGGGGGAGCCGTATAGCAAGTTTTGGTCATAATTTGAAATGACCGTATTAGTGGAACGCCGTAAAGCGAAACGCCGTAAAGCGGGGCCCTACTGTATACTCTTTTTGTGTTACAGTGACATCTAAGGGTAGTTATGATAAAAAGAGGAGCCATAAGGCATAAGGAGCCATAAATCACTATCTGGCATTGTTACAAAGTATCAGCAGCTATGCCAGGTGAGGGAGTAGCTAAGAGCATCTCACTAGTGTTGAAGACACAATAATCATAATACATGTAATAATAATTGCTCTGGGGTGCCTTAAATGTTGTATATTATGTTATTAAAGACATTCATTAACCCTTTCAATGTCGGTCCCATTGTATCACAGCTTTGAAATCAGTGGTGGTCCCACAGTATAACACCATAAGGGCACCTCACTCAGATAAACTGTGAGCGGTAAATCAGGGAATAGATATGCAATAATGTGTGTATGTGGTAAGTGTGCACCATATAAAACATCTTGCAGCATTCAATGCACAATGAGAAAAAAAAACTGCATCCATGTTTTTGGTTTAAAACTGCAAATTTGCAGTTCATTTTTGTATGGTTTTACGATTGTATTCTCATTTTCTTGGCTTTATTTGATAGAATGGGAGATAAGTTACAGAAATGGAGATGATTTTGAGTGGTTTCAGGACTAAAAGTAGCAAGAAATTGAGCTCAAAATAGCAGAAATGTTCGAATTTTGCCAACGTTCAAAAGTAAACAAATCACGTCACGTGTTCAATACAAGTCAACTGGCGAGTCTAATATGTGTACACAAATGCACTAATATTATTTATATAATTATTACAATAATGCAGTAGTCTACATAACAGTAAATCTTCCATTTTCTGTGCAAATAAAAATTCAAAATGGACAGCAAGTGTAATATAAGAGGGGCCTGGAGACATGACTAATGAACAGAGAAAATATTATTTTAATGTTAGTAATGTCTGCATTGTTTATTCTAGACCCTATTTTGAAAGTGACCTTTTTTTAATTTTGTGTGAAACTGGCCAAATTACCAATTTCTGATCACTATTTGGTAGTTGAAATAGTTAAATGGGCAGTTTCTTGTACTCAGTCAATAGAATAAAAGGAATACAGTGGACCCCCGGTATTTGATATTAATCCGGTCCTGAGAGCTCATCGAATACTGAAAATATCGAAAACCGAATCAACTTTCCCCCTAAGAAATAATGGAAATCAAATTAATCCGTGCAAGACACCCAAAAGTATGAAAAAAAGTTTAATGCAATAGAATAATTACAATAACAACAATAACAATAGAACAATAACAATAGAATAATTGACACTTACCTTTAATGAAGATCTGGTGATGATTGATGGGATGGGAGGAGGGGAGAGTGTCGAAGTTGTTACTGTTTAGAAGGGGAATCCCCTTCCATTAGGACTTGAGGTAGCAAGTCCTTTTCCGGGATTACTTCCCTTCTTTTAATGCCACTAGGACCAGCTTGAGAGTCACTGGACCTCTGTCGCACAACAAATCTGTCCATAGAGCTCTGTACCTCCTGTTCCTTTACGAATTGTCTAAAATGGGCCACAACATTGTCATTGTAATAGTCACCAGCACGGCTTGCAATAGCTGTGTTGGGGTGATTTTCATCCACAAAGGTTTGCAGTTCAACCCACTTTGCACACATTTCCTTAATTTTTGAAGTAGACACAATGGATTCCACAACTAGCATAGGCGTCTCAGGGTTAGCCCCAAACCCTTCAAAATATTTCTTAATTTCCATACTAATTCTCACCCTTTTTACCACAGGGTTGGCACTAGAAGCTTTCTTGGGGCCCATGGTGACTTATTTTGCAGAAACAAGCACCAAAAAACAGTGATAATATGGAATGTACTGAATGTATCCTTATATGCGCACACACTGCCTGGCTTGTAAACACTGGCACACATGGGGCAGTTCAGGCCACATGTGGACACGTCTTGTACGAATCGCATCGAATACTGGGTTTTTGATCGGATACCGAGGCGAAATTTTTGCGTTAAAATGCATCAAATACCGGATTTATCGAATACCAATGCCATCGAATACTGGGGGTCCACTGTACTAGCAAAATAGCTATGAACAATGGAATTGGCCCAAAATAGGGCTGAAAGTGGGTGAAATCACCAATGCGTAAACATCGCCGAGACTGTTAACTTTACAAAAGCGTAATTTCACAAGTTTTCCATCAAATTTCATACTTTTGGTTTCATTACATTTGGAAAAAGATTCTCTATCATTTCATAAGAATTTTTTTTTTTTAATTATTCGACACTGAGTGCAAGTTTGCAAGCATCCATCTAGGACATTTTTTCAAAATTATATACGAAACACACTACACATTGTAAAAGTATAATACATACAACCAGATTAGAACAATTTGACATAATTGTGAGGTGTAGTAGCTGGGCGGATTGTAGGAGTGTACAGCAAGATTTACAATGAGACTTTCTCTCTAGTATAATACCACCAGAGAAACTGTGTATATTACTGGGGGTAACTGTAGAAAAACATTTCTGTGCCTTTACTCATTGTCACTCGCTCTCAAAAGAGTATGTTGCATGAGCCTGGGAGTGTTGCTGTTATACAGGCTACTTCATTAATGTGGAGATAATTTGTATATATGTTTGTACTGTGGGGTAAATGCTCCATAAATGTATATATAGTGTCAGAGTTTTGGATGGACAAGTAATGGACATGTCAGATACACACATACTGAATGACCACTTGGACAGAAACAGGCTGGTCCTGCTTATACAGCAGGTAAGGCTCCAGGCTACTGCTGTAAAGTGAAAGACACGTATTGGATGAGTGACTTAATTGGTGTACTCTAGAATATCAACAAAAATCAAACATTTCATTAACTTTGAACTCAATTTAAAACTACTTTTCAGTTCTGAAACCAATCAAAATCATAATTATTTCTGTAATATATCTTCCATTCTTTCAAATGAGACCAAGAAACCAAGAATACAACAATAAAAATCATACACGAATGTGCTGAAAAATCACCATTTTAAACAAAAAACACGGTTGCGGTTATTTTTCCCCATTATGCACTGTGTGGTGCAGGATTTTTTTTTATATGGTGCAGACTTACAGTATAGACCCATTCTTTCATATCCAGGCCCAAATTTACAACTGACAGCTTATCTAAGTGAGTGGAAGTCATTATGTAGTTCTACCCAGAGATCAAAGTCGAGGTACTACAGCATGGGAATCAAAAGGGCTAATACACACCAAAATATACAGATAGTTACCATTCTGTATTTCAGCGTCCATCCAGTATGAATTACCATTACAGTCATTAGTGTTTATTACATATACTCACAGCTGTGCCTATATATAGTATATATACATTATTTTAGTCCCTATTTTAAAGACTGAACAGACACAAGTTTGAAGAGAAAAGAGAGTTTGAAGAGAAAAGAGAGTGAAGAGAAAAGAGAGTCTGAAGAGAAGAGAGAGTCTGAAGAGAAGAGAGTCTCAAGAGAAGAGAGTCTCAAGAGAAAAGAGTGAAGAGAAGAGTCTGAAGAGAGGGGGAGAGTCTGAAGAGAAAAGAGAGTCTGAAGAGAAAAGAGAGTTTGAAGAGAAAAGAGAGTTAGAAAAGAGAGTTTGAAGAGAAAAGAGAGTTTGAAGAGAAGAGAGAGACTGAAGAGAAAAGAGAGTTTGAAGAGAACAGAGAATCTGAAGAGAAGAGAGAGTCTGAAGAGAAAAGAAGAGTCTGAAGAGAAGAGAGAGAGAGAGAGTCTGAAGAGAAGAGAGAGTCTGAAGAGAAGAGAGAGTCTGAAGAGAAGAGAGAGTCTGAAGAGAAGAGAGAGTCTGAAGAGAAGAGAGAGTCTGAAGAGAAGAGAGAGTCTGAAGAGAAGAGAGAGTCTGAAGAGAAGAGAGAGTCTGAAGAGAAGAGAGAGTCTGAAGAGAAGAGAGTCTCTGAAGAGAAGAGAGAGTCTGAAGAGCAAAACTTCAAGCACTGGGAATTGCAGGCTCTACGCTATGTCTCCTCAGTGATTACCTTCATGGTAGATCTCTAAGTGTAGTTCTCAATGGAACGGAATCAGCAAGACATCCTATTGGGGCAAGTGTTCCACAAGGAAGCGTGCTGGGTCCATTGTTATGGAATGTCTACTTCAATGACCTTCATCTCATCCCAGAATCACATGCATATGCAGACGACTGTACACTGACATTCACTTATCCAAGAGAAGAAATGCCAGCTGCTCTAAGCTACATCAATCACCAGCTGAGAGCTATATCAGCTTGGAGAAATAGATGGCAAGTAACATTTGCACCTGAGAAAACGCAAATGATCGTCTCTAGGCACCATGATGGTAATGCTGGTGCAGTAGTAAGGATGATTGGGAGGGTGTTGGCACCTGGAGAAGAAGTTGATATCCTTGGGGTGAAATTTGGCTCCAAACTAACCATGAAGAACCATGTTGTAAATCTTGCAAACAAGGCAGCCAGGAAGCTTACAGCACTTCGCCGTATCTCGCATCTACTTGACAGTAGGGGTTGCAAGATTCTGTACGAGGCACAAGTACGCTCACACCATGAGTATGCTCCACTTTCTTGGTTTGCCTGCCCCCCCCCTCTCATCTGCAACTGCTTGACAGAGTAGAGAACAGAGCAAGACATCTCATCTCTCGCCTGGACCCATCCTGGATAGATCTGTCATTTCAGCAGAGCCTTCAACATAGGAGGGATGTGGGTGGCCTTACTGTTATGTACAAGGCCAATATTGTCAAAGTACCACACTTGGATCCACTTCGAGGACAGCGTGAAACAAGCTTTTATGCCACAAGACGGGCAGAAAGCAGCAACTTCACTCAGGCTGTACCCTTCTCCAGAACATCACTCCATCTGAGATCATATATACCCAGGATGACTCGAGTATGGAACACATTCGTACAGCATAATGATGCCAACGAGATAAAGTCAGTTGATCAAATGAAAATGCTGGCCCACAGATGGCTCCAATTTCATCATGTTCCCTACTTGTATGTCTCATAACAATAAAAATGCTTTCAAATGAGCTGATGTAGGTAACAGCTCTTAGCTTGCCAATAAAGTTAGGAATCCTTAACCTATAAATAGCTCGTCAATGAAGTTAGGGATCCTTGACCTTGTCAAACCCTGTGTAAAAAAAAAAAAGAAAAGAAAATGAGAAGAGAGAGTCTGAAGAGATAAGAGAGTCTGAAGAGAAAAGAGAGACTGAAGAGAAAAGAGAGTCTGAAGAGAAAAGAGAGTCTGAAGATAAAAGAGTCTGAAGAGAAGAGAGAGTCTGAAGAGAAAAGAGAGTCTGAAGAGAAGAGAGAGTCTGAAGAGAAGAGAGAGTCTGAAGAGAAGAGAGAGTCTGAAGAGAAAAGAGAGTCTGAAGAGAAAAGTCAATTAGAAGAGACAAGTCAGTCAGAAGAGACAAGTCAGTCAGAAGAGACAAGTCAGTTAGAAGAGACAAGTCAGTCAGAACAGACACGTCAGTCAGAAGAGACAAGTCAGTCAGAAGAGACAAGTCAGTCAGAAGAGACAAGTCAGTCAGAAGAGACAAGTCAGTTAGAAGAGACAAGTCAGTTAGAAGAGACAAGTCAGTTAGAAGAGACAAGTCAGTTAGAAGAGACAAGTCAGTCAGAAGAGACAAGTCAGTTAGAAGAGACAAGTCAGTTAGAAGAGACAAGTCAGTTAGAAGAGACAAGTCAGTCAGAAGAGACAAGTCAGTTAGAAGAGACAAGTCAGTTAGAAGAGACAAGTCAGTTAGAAGAGACAAGTCAGTCAGAAGAGACAAGTCAGTTAGAAGAGACAAGTCAGTCAGTTAGAAGGGACAAGTCAGTTAGAAGAGACAAGTCAGTCAGAAGAGACAAGTCAGTTAGAAGAGACAAGTCAGTCAGAAGAGACAAGTCAGTCAGAAGAGACACGTCAGTTAGAAGAGACAAGTCAGTTAGAAGAGACAAGTCAGTTAGAAGAGACAAGTCAGTTAGAAGAGACAAATCAGTTAGAAGAGACAAGTCAGTTAGAAGAGACAAGTCAGTTAGAAGAGACAAGTCAGTTAGAAGAGACAAGTCAGTCAGAAGAGACAAGTCAGTCAGAAGAGACAAGTCAGTCAGAAGAGACACGTCAGTTAGAACAGACAAGTCAGTCAGTTAGAAGGGACAAGTCAGTTAGAAGAGACAAGTCAGTCAGAAGAGACAAGTCAGTTAGAAGAGACAAGTCAGTTAGAAGAGACAAGTCAGTCAGAAGAGACAAGTCAGTCAGAAGAGACAAGTCAGTTAGAAGAGACAAGTCAGTCAGAAGAGACAAGTCAGTTAGAAGAGACAAGTCAGTCAGAAGAGACAAGCCAGTTAGAAGAGACAAGTCAGTTAGAAGAGACAAGCCAGTTAGAAGAGACAAGCCAGTTAGAAGAGACAAGCCAGTTAGAAGAGACAAGCCAGTTAGAAGAGACAAGCCAGTTAGAAGAGACAAGCCAGTTAGAAGAGACAAGTCAGTTAGAAGAGACAAGTCAGTTAGAAGAGACAAGCCAGTTAGAAGAGACAAGTCAGTTAGAAGAGACAAATCAGTTAGAAGAGACAAGTCAGTTAGAAGAGACAAGTCAGTTAGAAGAGACAAGTCAGTTAGAAGAGACAAGTCAGTTAGAAGAGACAAGTCAGTCAGAAGAGACAAGTCAGTTAGAAGAGACAAGTCAGTTAGAAGAGACAAGTCAGTTAGAAGAGACAAGTCAGTTAGAAGAGACAAGTCAGTTAGAAGAGACAAGTCAGTCAGAAGAGACAAGTCAGTTAGAAGAGACAAGTCAGTTAGAAGAGACAAGTCAGTTAGAAGAGACACGTCAGTCAGAAGAGACAAGTCAGTTAGAAGAGACAAGTCAGTTAGAAGAGACAAGTCAGTTAGAAGAGACAAGTCAGTTAGAAGAGACAAGTCAGTCAGAAGAGACAAGTCAGTTAGAAGAGACAAGTCAGTTAGAAGAGACACGTCAGTTAGAAGAGACACGTCAGTCAGAAGAGACAAGTCAGTTAGAAGAGACAAGTCAGTCAGAAGAGACAAGTCAGTTAGAAGAGACAAGTCAGTTAGAAGAGACAAGTCAGTCAGAAGAGACAAGTCAGTTAGAAGAGACAAGTCAGTTAGAAGAGACAAGTCAGTCAGAAGAGACAAGTCAGTTAGAAGAGACAAGTCAGTTAGAAGAGACAAGTCAGTCAGAAGAGACACGTCAGTTAGAAGAGACAAGTCAGTTAGAAGAGACACGTCAGTTAGAAGAGACAAGTCAGTTAGAAGAGACAAGTCAGTTAGAAGAGACACGTCAGTTAGAAGAGACAAGTCAGTTAGAAGAGACACGTCAGTCAGAAGAGACAAGTCAGTTAGAAGAGACAAGTCAGTTAGAAGTAATAAGAAGAAGGCACGTGTTTCAGGTGTTAATGTTCCAGGTATTGTTCACCAAGCATCACAAGTTAATGTTCCAGGTGTTGCTCACCAAGCATCACAAGTTAATGTTCCAGGTGTTGCTCACCAAGCATCACAAGTTAATGTTCCAGGTGTTGCTCACCAAGCATCACAAGTTAATGTTCCAGGTGTTGCTCACCAAGCATCACAAGTTAATGTTCCAGGTGTTGCTCACCAAGCATCACAAGTTAATGTTCCAGGTGTTGCTCACCAAGCATCACAAGTTAATGTTCCAGGTGTTGCTCACCAAGCATCACAAGTTAATGTTCCAGGTGTTGCTCACCAAGCATCACAAGTTAATGTTCCAGGTGTTGCTCACCAAGCATCACAAGTTAATGTTCCAGGTGTTGCTCACCAAGCATCACAAGTTAATGTTCCAGGTGTTGCTCACCAAGCATCACAAGTTAATGTTCCAGGTGTTGCTCACCAAGCATCACAAGTTAATGTTCCAGGTGTTGCTCACCAAGCATCACAAGTTAATGTTCCAGGTGTTGCTCACCAAGCATCACAAGTTAATGTTCCAGGTGTTGCTCACCAAGCATCACAAGTTAATGTTCCAGGTGTTGCTCACCAAGCATCACAAGTTAATGTTCCAGGTGTTGCTCACCAAGCATCACAAGTTAATGTTCCAGGTGTTGCTCACCAAGCATCACAAGTTAATGTTCCAGGTGTTGCTCACCAAGCATCACAAGTTAATGTTCCAGGTGTTGCTCACCAAGCATCACAAGTTAATGTTCCAGGTGTTGCTCACCAAGCATCACAAGTTAATGTTCCAGGTGTTGCTCACCAAGCATCACAAGTTAATGTTCCAGGTGTTGCTCACCAAGCATCACAAGTTAATGTTCCAGGTGTTGCTCACCAAGCATCACAAGTTAATGTTCCAGGTGTTGCTCACCAAGCATCACAAGTTAATGTTCCAGGTGTTGCTCACCAAGCATCACAAGTTAATGTTCCAGGTGTTGCTCACCAAGCATCACAAGTTAATGTTCCAGGTGTTGCTCACCAAGCATCACAAGTTAATGTTCCAGGTGTTGCTCACCAAGCATCACAAGTTAATGTTCCAGGTGTTGCTCACCAAGCATCACAAGTTAATGTTCCAGGTGTTGCTCACCAAGCATCACAAGTTAATGTTCCAGGTGTTGCTCACCAAGCATCACAAGTTAATGTTCCAGGTGTTGCTCACCAAGCATCACAAGTTAATGTTCCAGGTATTGTTCACCAAGCATCACAAGTTAATGTTCCAGGTGTTGCTCACCAAGCATCACAAGTTAATGTTCCAGGTGTTGCTCACCAAGCATCACAAGTTAATGTTCCAGGTGTTGCTCACCAAGCATCACAAGTTAATGTCCCAGGTGTTGCTCACCAAGCACCACAAGTTAATGTTCCAGGTGTTGCTCACCAAGCATCACAAGTTAATGTTCCAGGTGTTGCTCACCAAGCATCACAAGTTAATGTTCCAGGTGTTGCTCACCAAGCATCACAAGTTAATGTTCCAGGTGTTGCTCACCAAGCATCACAAGTTAATGTCCCAGGTGTTGCTCACCAAGCATCACAAGTTAATGTTCCAGGTGTTGCTCACCAAGCATCACAAGTTAATGTTCCAGGTGTTGCTCACCAAGCATCACAAGTTAATGTTCCAGGTGTTGCTCACCAAGCATCACAAGTTAATGTTCCAGGTGTTGCTCACCAAGCATCACAAGTTAATGTTCCAGGTGTTGCTCACCAAGCATCACAAGTTAATGTTCCAGGTGTTGCTCACCAAGCATCACAAGTTAATGTTCCAGGTGTTGCTCACCAAGCATCACAAGTTAATGTCCCAGGTGTTGCTCACCAAGCATCACAAGTTAATGTTCCAGGTGTTGCTCACCAAGCATCACAAGTTAATGTCCCAGGTGTTGCTCACCAAGCATCACAAGTTGTACTAGTGAGAACTTCTGCTTGATGTCAATGATGTATATTTTAGTCATTATTCAATATTACATTCTTCAAGGGTCCAATGTACATAAAAATTATTAAAATAAATGAACTCCATTTTTACTTCAACGAATAATTAGCTCCAGAGTGTTTAAGGTTAAATTATCAGTCAAGTTTCCTTATATTTACCTTGTTTACTGTTACACCCCAGTTGTTTACTGTTACACCCCGGTTGTTTACTGTTACACCCCAGTTGTTTACTGTCACACCCCGGTTGTTTACTGTCACACCCCGGTTGTTTACTGTCACACCCCGGTTGTTTACTGTCACACCCCGGTTGTTTACTGTCACACCCCGGTTGTTTACTGTCACACCCCGGTTTACTGTCACACCCCGGTTGTTTACTGTCACACCCCGGTTGTTTACTGTCACACCCCGGTTGTTTACTGTTACACCCCGGTTGTTTACTGTCACACCCCGGTTGTTTACTGTCACACCCCGGTTGTTTACTGTCACACCCCGGTTGTTTACTGTTACACCCCGGTTGTTTACTGTCACACCCCGGTTGTTTACTGTCACACACCGGTTGTTTACTGTCACACCCCGGTTGTTTACTGTCACACCCCGGTTGTTTACTGTTATACCCCGGTTGTTTACTGTTACACCCCAGTTGTTTACTGTCACACCCCGCTTGTTTACTGTTACACCCCGCTTGTTTACTGTTACACCCCGGTTGTTTACTGTCACACCCCAGTTGTTTACTGTCACACCCCGGTTGTTTACTGTTACACCCCGGTTGTTTACTGTCACACCCCGCTTGTTTACTGTCACACCCCGGTTGTTTACTGTTACACCCCGGTTGTTTACTGTTACACCCCGGTTGTTTACTGTCACACCCCAGTTGTTAACTGTCACACCCCGGTTGTTTACTGTCACACCCCAGTTGTTTACTGTCACACCCCGGTTGTTTACTGTCACACCCCGGTTGTTTACTGTCACACCCCGGTTTACTGTCACACCCCGGTTGTTTACTGTTATACCCTGGTTGTTTATTGTCACACCCCGGTTGTTTACTGTCACACCCCGGTTGTTTACTGTCACACCCCGGTTTACTGTCACACCCCAGTTGTTTACTGTCACACCCCGGTTGTTTACTGTCACACCCCAGTTGCTTACTGTCACACCCCGGTTGTTTACTGTCACACCCCGGTTGTTTACTGTTACACCCCGGTTGTTTACTGTCACACCCCAGTTTACTGTTACACCCCGGTTGTTTACTGTTACACCCCGGTTGTTTACTGTCACACCCCAGTTTATTGTTACATCCCGGTTGTTTACTGTCACACCCCGGTTTACTGTCACACCCCGGTTGTTTACTGTCACACCCCAGTTGTTTACTGTTATACCCCGGTTGTTTACTGTTACACCCCGGTTGTTTACTGTTACACCCCAGTTGTTTACTGTTACACCCCGGTTGTTTACTGTTACACCCCGGTTGTTTACTGTTACACCCCGGTTATTTACTGTCACGCCCCGGTTGTTTACTGTTACACCTCAGTTGTTTACTGTTACATCTCAGTTTACTGTTATACCCCGGATGTTTACTGTTATACCCCGGTTTACTGTTACACCCCTGTTGTTTACTGTTATACCCCAGTTTACTGTTACACCCCGGTTGTTTACTGTTACACCCTGGTTGTTTACTGTTATACCCTGGTTTACTGTTATACCCCGGTTGTTTACTGTTACACCCCGGTTGTTTACTGTTACACCCCGGTTGTTTACTGTTACACCCCGGTTGTTTACTGTTATACCCTGGTTGTTTACTGTTACACCCCGGTTGTTTACTGTTACACCCCAGTTGTTTACTGTTATACCCCGGTTGTTTACTGTTACACCCCAGTTGTTTACTGTTACACCTCAGTTGTTTACTGTTATACACCGGATGTTTAGTTATACCCCGGTTGTTTACTGTTACACCCCAGTTTACTGTTATACCCCAGTTGTTTACTGTTACACCCCGGATGTTTACTGTTACACCCCGGTTGTTTACTGTTACACCCCGGTTGTTTACTGTTATACCCCGGTTGTTTACTGTTATACCCCGGTTGTTTACTGTTATACCCTGGTTGTTTACTGTTACACCCCGGTTGTTTACTGTTATACCCCGGTTGTTTACTGTTATACCCCGATTGTTTACTGTTATACCCCGGTTTACTGTTATACCCTGGTTGTTTACTGTTACACCCCGGTTGTTCACTGTTACACCCCGGTTGTTTACTGTTATACCCCGGTTGTTTACTGTTATACCCCGGTTGTTTACTGTTATACCCTGGTTGTTTACTGTTATACCCTGGTTGTTTACTGTTACACCCCGGTTGTTTACTGATATACCCTGGTTGTTTACTGTTACACCCCGGTTGTTTACTGTTATACCCCGGTTGTTTACTGTTATACCCCGGTTTACTGTTATACCCTGGTTGTTTACTGTTACACCCCAGTTGTTTACTGTTACACTGCGGTTTACTGTTATACCCTGGTTGTTTACTGTTACACCCCGGTTGTTTACTGTTATACCCTGGTTGTTTACTGTCACACCCCGGTTGTTTACTGTCACACCCCGGTTGTTTACTGTTATACCCTGGTTGTTTACTGTTACACCCCAGTTTCCTGTTACACCCCGGTTTACTGTTACACCCCGGTTGTTTACTGTCACACCCCGGTTTACTGTTATACCCTGGTTGTTTACTGTTACACCCAGGTTGTTTACTGTCACACCCCGGTTGTTTACTGTTATACCCCAGTTGTTTACTGTTACACCCCGGTTTACTGTTACACCCTGGTTGTTTACTGTTACACCCCAGTTGTTTACTGTTACACCCTGGTTGTTTACTGTTACACCCCAGTTGTTTACTGTCACACCCCGGTTGTTTACTGTTATACCCCGGTTGTTTACTGTTACACCCCGGTTGTTTACTGTCACACCCCGGTTGTTTACTGTTATACCCCAGTTGTTTACTGTTACACCCCGGTTGTTTACTGTTACACCCTGGTTGTTTACTGTTACACCCCAGTTGTTTACTGTTATACCCCGGTTGTTTACTGTTATACCCCAGTTGTTTACTGTTACACCCCGGTTGTTTACTGTTACACCCCGGTTGTTTACTGTTACACCCCGGTTGTTTACTGTTACACCCCGGTTGTTTACTGTTATACCCCGGTTGTTTACTGTTATACCCCAGTTGTTTACTGTCATACCCCGGTTGTTTACTGTTACACCCCGGTTTACTGTTACACCCCGGTTTACTGTCACACCCCGGTTGTTTACTGTTATACCCCGGTTGTTTCCTGTTATACCCCGGTTGTTTACTGTTACACCCCGGTTGTTTTACTACTGATGTATCATACAAACGTTGTTTACTACTGATGTATCATATAAACGTTGTTTACTGATGTATCATACATTGTTTACTACTGATGTATCATACAAACGTTGTTTACTGACGTATCATACAAACGTTGTTTACTACTGATGTATCAAACGTTGTTTACTACTGATGAATCATACAAACGTTGTTTACTACTGATGTATCATACAAACGTTGTTTACTACTGATGTATCATACAAACATTGTTTACTACTGATGTATCATACAAACGTTGTTTACTACTGATGTATTATACAAACATTGTTTACTACTGATGTATCATACAAACGTTGTTTACTACTGATGTATCATACAAACGTTGTTTACTACTGATGTATTATACAAACATTGTTTACTACTGATGTATCATACAAACGTTGTTTACTACTGATGTATCATACAAACGTTGTTTACTACTGATGTATCATACAAACGTTTACTACTGATGTATCATACAAACGTTGTTTACTACTGATGTATTATACAAACATTGTTTACTACTGATGTATCATACAAACGTTGTTTACTACTAATGTATCATACAAACGTTGTTTACTACTGATGTATCAAACGTTGTTTACTACTGATGTATCAAACAAACGTTTACTACTGATGTATCAAACGTTGTTTACTACTGATGTATCATACAAACGTTGTTTACTACTGATGTAACATACAAACGTTGTTTACTACTGATGTATCAAACAAACGTTGTTTACTACTGATGTATCAAACAAACGTTGTTTACTACTGATGTATCAAACAAACGTTGTTTACTACTGATGTATCAAACAAACGTTGTTTACTACTGATGTATCAAACAAACGTTGTTTACTACTGATGTATCAAACAAACGTTGTTTACTACTGATGTATCAAACGAACGTTGTTTACTACTGATGTATCATACAAAAATTGTTTACTACTGATGTATCAAACAAACGTTGTTTACTACTGATGTATCAAACATTGTTTACTACTGATGTAACATACAAACGTTGTTTACTACTGATGTATCAAACAAACGTTGTTTACTACTGATGTATCAAACAAACGTTGTTTACTACTGATGTATCAAACATTGTTTACTACTGATGTAACATACAAACGTTTACTACTGATGTATCAAACAAACGTTGTTTACTATTGATGTATCAAACAAACGTTGTTTACTACTGATGTATCAAACATTGTTTACTACTGATGTATCAAACAAACATTGTTTACTACTGATGTAACATACAAACGTTGTTTACTACTGATGTATCAAACAAACATTGTTTACTACTGATGTAACATACAAACGTTGTTTACTACTGATGTATCAAACAAACGTTGTTTACTACTGATGTATCAAACAAACGTTGTTTACTACTGATGTATCAAACAAACATTGTTTACTACTGATGTATCAAACAAACGTTGTTTACTACTGATGTATCATACAAACGTTGTTTACTACTGATGTATCATACAAACGTTGTTTACTACTGATGTATCAAACAAACATTGTTTACTACTGATGTATCAAACAAACAAACGTTGTTTACTACTGATGTATCATACAAACGTTGTTTACTACTGATGTATCATACAAACGTTGTTTACTACTGATGTATCAAACAAACGTTGTTTACTACTGATGTATCATATAAACATTGTTTACTACTGATGTATCAAACAAACGTTGTTTACTACTGATGTATCTTATAAACATTGTTTACTACTGATGTATCAAACAAACGTTGTTTACTACTGATGTATCATACAAACGTTGTTTACTACTGATGTATCAAACAAACGTTGTTTACTACTGATGTATCATACAAACGTTGTTTACTACTGATGTATCAAACAAACGTTGTTTACTACTGATGTATCAAACATTGTTTACTACTGATGTATCATACAAACGTTGTTTACTACTGATGTAACATACAAACGTTGTTTACTACTGATGTATCATACAAACGTTGTTTACTACTGATGTATCAAACAAACGTTGTTTACTACTGATGTATCATACAAACGTTGTTTACTACTGATGTATCAAACAAACGTTGTTTACTACTGATGTATCAAACATTGTTTACTACTGATGTATCATATAAACGTTGTTTACTACTGATGTATCAAACAAACGTTGTTTACTACTGATGTATCATACAAACGTTGTTTACTACTGATGTATCATACAAACGTTGTTTACTACTGATGTATCATATAAACGTTGTTTACTACTGATGTATCAAACAAACGTTGTTTACTACTGATGTATCATACAAACGTTGTTTACTACTGATGTATCAAACAAACATTGTTTACTACTGATGTATCATATAAACGTTGTTTACTACTGATGTATCAAACAAACGTTGTTTACTACTGATGTATCATATAAACGTTGTTTACTACTGATGTATCAAACAAACGTTGTTTACTACTGATGTATCATATAAACGTTGTTTACTACTGATGTATCATACAAACGTTGTTTACTACTGATGTATCATACAAACGTTGTTTACTACTGATGTATCATATAAACGTTGTTTACTACTGATGTATCAAACAAACGTTGTTTACTACTGATGTATCATACAAACGTTGTTTACTACTGATGTATCAAACATTGTTTACTACTGATGTATCATATAAACGTTGTTTACTACTGATGTATCATACAAACGTTGTTTACTACTGATGTATCATACGAACGTTGTTTACTACTGATGTATCAAACAAACATTGTTTACTACTGATGTATCAAACAAACAAACGTTGTTTACTACTGATGTATCAAACAAACATTGTTTACTACTGATGTATCATATAAACGTTGTTTACTACTGATGTATCAAACAAACGTTGTTTACTACTGATGTATCATACAAACGTTGTTTACTACTGATGTATCAAACAAACGTTGTTTACTACTGATGTATCAAACAAACGTTGTTTACTACTGATGTATCATACAAACGTTGTTTACTACTGATGTATCAAACAAACGTTGTTTACTACTGATGTATCAAACAAACGTTGTTTACTACTGATGTATCATATAAACGTTGTTTACTACTGATGTATCAAACAAACGTTGTTTACTACTGATGTATCAAACATTGTTTACTACTGATGTATCAAACATTGTTTACTACTGATGTATCAAACAAACGTTGTTTACTACTGATGTATCAAACAAACGTTGTTTACTACTGATGTATCAAACATTGTTTACTACTGATGTATCAAACAAACGTTGTTTACTACTGATGTATCAAACATTGTTTACTACTGATGTATCAAACAAACATTGTTTACTACTGATGTATCAAACAAACGTTGTTTACTACTGATGTATCAAACAAACGTTGTTTACTACTGATGTATCAAACATTGTTTACTACTGATGTATCAAACATTGTTTACTACTGATGTATCAAACAAACATTGTTTACTACTGATGTATCAAACAAACATTGTTTACTACTGATGTATCAAACATTGTTTACTACTGATGTATCAAACATTGTTTACTACTGATGTATCAAACAAACATTGTTTACTACTGATGTATCAAACAAACGTTGTTTACTACTGATGTATCAAACATTGTTTACTACTGATGTATCAAACAAACATTGTTTACTACTGATGTATCAAACAAACGTTGTTTACTACTGATGTATCATACAAACGTTGTTTACTACTGATGTATCATACATTGTTTACTACTGATGTATCAAACATTGTTTACTACTGATGTATCAAACAAACATTGTTTACTACTGATGTATCAAACAAACGTTGTTTACTACTGATGTATCATACATTGTTTACTACTGATGTATCAAACATTGTTTACTACTGATGTATCAAACATTGTTTACTACTGATGTATCAAACAAACATTGTTTACTACTGATGTATCAAACAAACATTGTTTACTACTGATGTATCAAACAAACATTGTTTACTACTGATGTATCAAACATTGTTTACTACTGATGTATCAAACAAACATTGTTTACTACTGATGTATCAAACAAACATTGTTTACTACTGATGTATCAAACAAACATTGTTTACTACTGATGTATCAAACAAACGTTGTTTACTACTGATGTATCAAACATTGTTTACTACTGATGTATCAAACAAACATTGTTTACTACTGATGTATCAAACAAACGTTGTTTACTACTGATGTATCATACAAACATTGTTTACTACTGATGTATCAAACATTGTTTACTACTGATGTATCAAACAAACATTGTTTACTACTGATGTATCAAACAAACATTGTTTACTACTGATGTATCAAACGTTGTTTACTACTGATGTATCAAACAAACATTGTTTACTACTGATGTATCAAACAAACGTTGTTTACTACTGATGTATCAAACAAACGTTGTTTACTACTGATGTATCAAACAAACGTTGTTTACTACTGATGTATCAAACAAACATTGTTTACTACTGATGTATCAAACAAACGTTGTTTACTACTGATGTATCAAACAAACGTTGTTTACTACTGATGTATCATACATTGTTTACTACTGATGTATCAAACAAACGTTGTTTACTACTGATGTATCAAACAAACATTGTTTACTACTGATGTATCAAACAAACATTGTTTACTACTGATGTATCAAACAAACGTTGTTTACTACTGATGTATCAAACAAACATTGTTTACTACTGATGTATCAAACATTGTTTACTACTGATGTATCAAACAAACGTTGTTTACTACTGATGTATCAAACAAACGTTGTTTACTACTGATGTATCATACATTGTTTACTACTGATGTATCAAACAAACGTTGTTTACTACTGATGTATCAAACATTGTTTACTACTGATGTATCAAACATTGTTTACTACTGATGTATCAAACATTGTTTACTACTGATGTATCAAACAAACGTTGTTTACTACTGATGTATCAAACAAACGTTGTTTACTACTGATGTATCAAACATTGTTTACTACTGATGTATCAAACAAACGTTGTTTACTACTGATGTATCAAACATTGTTTACTACTGATGTATCAAACATTGTTTACTACTGATGTATCAAACATTGTTTACTACTGATGTATCATTGTTTACTACTGATGTATCAAACATTGTTTACTACTGATGTATCAAACAAACGTTGTTTACTACTGATGTATCAAACATTGTTTACTACTGATGTATCAAACATTGTTTACTACTGATGTATCAAACAAACGTTGTTTACTACTGATGTATCAAACATTGTTTACTACTGATGTATCAAACATTGTTTACTACTGATGTATCAAACATTGTTTACTACTGATGTATCAAACAAACATTGTTTACTACTGATGTATCAAACATTGTTTACTACTGATGTATCAAACAAACATTGTTTACTACTGATGTATCAAACAAACGTTGTTTACTACTGATGTATCATACAAACGTTGTTTACTACTGATGTATCAAACAAACGTTGTTTACTACTGATGTATCAAACAAACGTTGTTTACTACTGATGTATCATACAAACGTTGTTTACTACTGATGTATCAAACAAACGTTGTTTACTACTGATGTATCAAACAAACGTTGTTTACTACTGATGTATCATATAAACGTTGTTTACTACTGATGTATCAAACAAACGTTGTTTACTACTGATGTATCAAACATTGTTTACTACTGATGTATCAAACATTGTTTACTACTGATGTATCAAACAAACGTTGTTTACTACTGATGTATCAAACAAACGTTGTTTACTACTGATGTATCAAACAAACATTGTTTACTACTGATGTATCAAACAAACGTTGTTTACTACTGATGTATCAAACATTGTTTACTACTGATGTATCAAACAAACATTGTTTACTACTGATGTATCAAACAAACATTGTTTACTACTGATGTATCAAACAAACGTTGTTTACTACTGATGTATCAAACATTGTTTACTACTGATGTATCAAACAAACATTGTTTACTACTGATGTATCAAACAAACATTGTTTACTACTGATGTATCAAACAAACATTGTTTACTACTGATGTATCAAACATTGTTTACTACTGATGTATCAAACATTGTTTACTACTGATGTATCAAACAAACATTGTTTACTACTGATGTATCAAACAAACGTTGTTTACTACTGATGTATCAAACATTGTTTACTACTGATGTATCAAACAAACGTTGTTTACTACTGATGTATCAAACAAACGTTTACTACTGATGTATCAAACATTGTTTACTACTGATGTATCATACATTGTTTACTACTGATGTTGTTTACTACTGATGTATCAAACAAACATTGTTTACTACTGATGTATCAAACAAACGTTGTTTACTACTGATGTATCATACATTGTTTACTACTGATGTATCAAACATTGTTTACTACTGATGTATCATACAAACGTTGTTTACTACTGATGTATCAAACAAACGTTGTTTACTACTGATGTATCATACAAACATTGTTTACTACTGATGTATCATACAAACGTTGTTTACTACTGATGTATCATACAAACGTTGTTTACTACTGATGTATCAAACAAACGTTTACTACTGATGTATCAAACAAACATTGTTTACTACTGATGTATCAAACAAACATTGTTTACTACTGATGTATCAAACAAACGTTGTTTACTACTGATGTATCAAACATTGTTTACTACTGATGTATCAAACAAACATTGTTTACTACTGATGTATCAAACAAACGTTGTTTACTACTGATGTATCATACAAACATTGTTTACTACTGATGTATCAAACATTGTTTACTACTGATGTATCAAACAAACATTGTTTACTACTGATGTATCAAACAAACATTGTTTACTACTGATGTATCAAACGTTGTTTACTACTGATGTATCAAACAAACATTGTTTACTACTGATGTATCAAACAAACGTTGTTTACTACTGATGTATCAAACAAACAAACGTTGTTTACTACTGATGTATCAAACAAACGTTGTTTACTACTGATGTATCAAACAAACAAACATTGTTTACTACTGATGTATCATACAAACGTTGTTTACTACTGATGTATCATATAAACGTTGTTTACTACTGATGTATTATACATTGTTTACTACTGATGTATCATACAAACGTTGTTTACTACTGATGTATCATACAAACGTTGTTTACTACTGATGTATCATACAAACGTTGTTTACTACTGATGTATCATACAAACGTTGTTTACTACTGATGTATCATACAAACGTTGTTTACTACTGATGTATCATACAAACGTTGTTTACTACTGATGTATCAAACGTTGTTTACTATTGATGTATCAAACAAACGTTGTTTACTACTGATATATCAAACAAACGTTTACTACTATGTATCAAACGTTGTTTACTACTGATGTATCAAACATTGTTTACTACTGATGTATCAAACAAACGTTGTTTACTACTGATGTATCAAACAAACGTTGTTTACTACTGATGTATCAAACATTGTTTACTACTGATGTATCAAACAAACGTTGTTTACTACTGATGTATCAAACAGTGTTTACTACTGATGTATCAAACATTGTTTACTACTGATGTATCAAACATTGTTTACTACTGATGTATCATTGTTTACTACTGACAAACATTGTTTACTACTGATGTATCAAACAAACGTTGTTTACTACTGATGTATCAAACAAACGTTTACTACTGATGTATCAAACATTGTTTACTACTGATGTATCATACAAACGTTGTTTACTACTGATGTAACATACAAACGTTGTTTACTACTGATGTATCAAACATTGTTTACTACTGATGTATCAAACAAACGTTGTTTACTACTGATGTATCAAACATTGTTTACTACTGATGTATCAAACAAACATTGTTTACTACTGATGTATCAAACAAACATTGTTTACTACTGATGTATCAAACAAACGTTGTTTACTACTGATGTATCAAACATTGTTTACTACTGATGTATCATACAAACGTTGTTTACTACTGATGTATCAAACAAACGTTGTTTACTACTGATGTATCATATAAACGTTGTTTACTACTGATGTATCAAACATTGTTTACTACTGATGTATCAAACAAACAAACATTGTTTACTACTGATGTATCAAACAAACAAACGTTGTTTACTACTGATGTATCAAACAAACGTACTCAAACAAACAACTTTATTTTCAAAATAGAAAATATATTTTACAATCTTTAGAAAACATTACATAGTACATAATGAAATATTTAAGTCAATATTTGGTATGTTATGTGGTAGAGCTACCAAGGACCTTGTGGCGGGCTGCTCTCACACCTTGTGGTGGGCTGCTCTCACACCTTGTGGTGGGCTGCTCTCACACCTTGTGGTGGGCTGCTCTCACACCTTGTGGTGGGCTGCTCTCACACCTTGTGGTGGGGTGCTCTCACACCTTGTGGTGGGCTGCTCTCACACCTTGTGGTGGGCTGCTCTCACACCTTGTGGTGGGCTGCTCTCACACCTTGTGGTGGGCTGCTCTCACACCTTGTGGTGGGCTGCTCTCACACCTTGTGGTGGGCTGCTCTCACACCTTGTGGTGGGCTGCTCTCACACCTTGTGGTGGGCTGCTCTCACACCTTGTGGTGGGCTGCTCTCACACCTTGTGGTGGGCTGCTCTCACACCTTGTGGCGGGCTGCTCTCACACCTTGTGGTGGGCTGCTCTCACACCTTGTGGTGGGCTGCTCTCACACCTTGTGGTGGGCTGCTCTCACACCTTGTGGGCTGCTCTCACACCTTGTGGTGGGCTGCTCTCACACCTTGTGGTGGGCTGCTCTCACACCTTGTGGTGGGCTGCTCTCACACCTTGTGGTGGGCTGCTCTCACACCTTGTGGTGGGATGCTCTCACACCTTGTGGTGGGCTGCTCTCACACCTTGTGGTGGGCTGCTCTCACACCTTGTGGTGGGCTGCTCTCACACCTTGTGGTGGGCTGCTCTCACACCTTGTGGTGGGCTGCTCTCACACCTTGTGGTGGGCTGCTCTCACATCTTGTGGCGGGCTGCTCTCACACCTTGTGGTGGGTTGCTCTCACACCTTGTGGTGGGCTGCTCTCACACCTTGTGGGCTGCTCTCACACCTTGTGGTTGGCTTCTCTCACACCTTGTGGTGGGCTGCTCTCACACCTTGTGGTGGGCTGCTCTCACACCTTGTGGTGGGCTGCTCTCACACCTTGTGGTGGGCTGCTCTCACACCTTGTGGTGGGCTGCTCTCACACCTTGTGGTGGGCTGCTCTCACACCTTGTGGTGGGCTGCTCTCACACCTTGTGGTGGGCTGCTCTCACACCTTGTGGCGGGCTGCTCTCACACCTTGTGGTGGGCTGCTCTCACACCTTGTGGTGGGCTGCTCTCACACCTTGTGGTGGGCTGCTCTCACACCTTGTGGTGGGCTGCTCTCACACCTTGTGGTGGGCTGCTCTCACACCTTGTGGTGGGCTGCTCTCACACCTTGTGGTGGGCTGCTCTCACACCTTGTGGTGGGCTGCTCTCACACCTTGTGGTGGGCTGCTCTCACACCTTGTGGTGGGATGCTCTCACACCTTGTGGTGGGCTGCTCTCACACCTTGTGGTGGGCTGCTCTCACACCTTGTGGTGGGCTGCTCTCACACCTTGTGGTGGGCTGCTCTCACACCTTGTGGTGGGCTGCTCTCACACCACCACTCATATATTAACATCAAAATGTTACACCCAAGAAAACTTAACAACAACAAAAAAACAGAAAATTTAAAGAAATACGTGTATATAAAAGATCTCCATGCGGAAGTGAAGAAGAATCCTTCCGCTGTAAACCATGCATGTCATAATGGACGGTAGAAGTACCTCCTTAGATGGTAGAAGTACCTCCTTAGATGGAAGAACTTCCCTAGATGGAAGAGAAACCTCCCTAGATGGAAGAAGAACCTCCCTAGACAGTAGAATGACCTCCCTAGATGGTAGAAGTACCTCCCTAGATGGTAGAAGAACCTCCCTAGACAGTAGAAGGACCTCCCTAGACAGTAGAATGACCTCCCCAGATGGTAGAAGTACCTCCCTAGATGGTAGAAGAACCTCCCTAGATGGTAGAAGGACCTCCCTAGATAGTAGAAGTACCTCCCTAGATAGTAGAAGGACCTCCCTAGATAGTAGAAGTACCTCCCTAGATGGTAGAAGGACCTCCCTAGATGGTAGAAGGACCTCCCTAGATGGTAGAAGTACTACCCTAGATGGTAGAAGTACCTCCCTAGATAGTAGAAGTACCTCCCTAGATGGTAGAAGGACCTCCCTAGATGGTAGAAGGACCTCCCTAGATGGTAGAAGGACCTCCCTAGATGGTAGAAGGACCTCCCTAGATGGTAGAAGGACCTCCCTAGATGGTAGAAGGACCTCCCTAGATGGTAGAAGGACCTCCCTAGATGGTAGAAGTACCTCCCTAGATGGTATAAATACCTCCCCAGATGGTAGAAGGACCTCCCTAGATGGTAGAAGAACCTCCCTAGATGGTAGAAGTACCTCCCTAGATGGTATAAATACCTCCCCAGATGGTAGAAGGACCTCCCTAGATGGTAGAAGTACCTCCCTAGATGGTAGAAGGACCTCCCTAGATGGTAGAAGGACCTCCCTAGATGGTAGAAGGACCTCCCTAGATGGTAGAAGGACCTCCCTAGATGGTAGAAGGACCTCCCTAGATGGTAGAAGGACCTCCCTAGATGGTAGAAGGACCTCCCTAGATGGTATTAGGACCTCCCTAGATGGTAGAAGGACCTCCCTAGATGGTAGAAGGACCTCCCTAGATGGTAGAAGGACCTCCCTAGATGGTATAAATACCTCCCCAGATGGTAGAAGGACCTCCCTAGATGGTAGAAGTACCTCCCTAGATGGTAGAAGGACCTCCCTAGATGGTAGAAGTACCTCCCTAGATGGTAGAAATACCTCCCTAGATGGTAGAAGGACCTCCCTAGATGGTAGAAGGACCTCCCTAGATGGTAGAAGGACCTCCCTAGATGGTAGAAGGACCTCCCTAGATGGTAGAAATACCTCCCTAGATGGTAGAAGTACTACCCTAGATAGTTGAAGGACCTCCCTAGATGGTAGAAGGACCTCCCCAGATGGTAGAAGGACCTCCCTAGATGGTAGAAGAACGTCCCTAGATGGTAGAAGTACCTCCCTAGATGGTAGAAGAACGTCCCTAGATGGTAGAAGTACCTCCCTAGATGGTAGAAGGACCTCCCTAGATGGTAGAAATACCTCCCTAGATGGTAGAAGGACCTCCCTAGATGGTAGAAGGACCTCCCTAGATGGTAGAAGGACCTCCCTAGATGGTAGAAGAACGTCCCTAGATGGTAGAAGTACCTCCCTAGATAGTTGAAGGACCTCCCTAGATGGTAGAAGGACCTCCCCAGATGGTAGAAGGACCTCCCTAGATGGTAGAAATACCTCCCTAGATGGTAGAAGTACTACCCTAGATAGTTGAAGGACCTCCCTAGATGGTAGAAGGACCTCCCCAGATGGTAGAAGGACCTCCCTAGATGGTAGAAATACCTCCCCAGATGGTAGAAGGACCTCCCTAGATGGTAGAAATACCTCCCTAGATGGTAGAAGGACCTCCCTAGATGGTAGAAGTATTATCCTAGATAGTATAAGGACCTCCCTAGATGGTAGAAGTACCTCCCTAGATGGTAGAAGAACTTCCCTAGATGGTAGAAATACCTCCCTAGATGGTAGAAGTATTATCCTAGATAGTATAAGGACCTCCCTAGATGGTAGAAGGACCTCCCTAGATGGTAGAAGTACCTCCCTAGATGGTAGAAGTACCTCCCTAGATGGTAGAAGAACCTCCCTAGATGGTAGAAGTACCTCCCTAGATGGTAGAAGGACCTCCCTAGATGGTAGAAATACCTCCCTAGATGGTAGAAGTACCTCCCTAGATGGTAGAAAGACCTCCCTTGATGGTAGAAGTACTACCCTAGATGGTAGAAGGACCTCCCCAGATGGTAGAAGGACCTCCCTAGATGGTAGAAATACCTCCCTAGATGGTAGAAGGACCTCCCTAGATGGTATAAGTACCTCCCTAGATGGTAGAAGTACCTCCCTAGATGGTAGAAGTACCTCCCTAGATGGTAGAAGAACGTCCCTAGATGGTAGAAGGACCTCCCTAGATGGTAGAAATACCTCCCTAGATGGTAGAAGTACCTCCCTAGATGGTAGAAGTACCTCCCTAGATGGTAGAAGTACCTCCTTAGATGGTAGAAGTACCTCCATAGATGGTAGAAGTACCTCCTTAGATGGTAGAAGTACCTCCATAGATGGTAGAAGTACCTCCTTAGATGGTAGAAGTACCTCCTTAGATGGTAGAAGTACCTCCCTAGATGGTAGAAGGACCACCCTAGATGGTATAAATACCTCCCTAGATGGTAGAAGGACCTCCCTAGATGGTAGAAGGACCTCCCTAGATGGTAGAAGTACCTCCCTAGATGGTAGAAGGACCTCCCTAGATGGTAGAAGGACCTCCCTAGATGGTAGAAATACCTCCCTAGATGGTAGAAGGACCTCCCTAGATGGTAGAAGGACCTCCCTAGATGGTAGAAGTACCTCCCTAGATGGTAGAAGTACCTCCCTAGATGGTAGAAGTACCTCCCTAGATGGTAGAAGAACGTCCCTAGATGGTAGAAGGACCTCCCTAGATGGTAGAAATACCTCCCTAGATGGTAGAAGGACCTCCCTAGATGGTAGAAGGACCTCCCTAGATGGTAGAAAGACCTCCCTTGATGGTAGAAGTACTACCCTAGATGGTAGAAGGACCTCCCCAGATGGTAGAAGGACCTCCCTAGATGGTAGAAATACCTCCCTAGATGGTAGAAGGACCTCCCTAGATGGTATAAGTACCTCCCTAGATGGTAGAAGTACCTCCCTAGATGGTAGAAGAACGTCCCTAGATGGTAGAAGGACCTCCCTAGATGGTATAAGTACCTCCCTAGATGGTAGAAGTACCTCCCTAGATGGTAGAAGAACGTCCCTAGATGGTAGAAGTACCTCCCTAGATGGTATAAGTACCTCCCTAGATGGTAGAAGTACCTCCCTAGATGGTAGAAGAACGTCCCTAGATGGTAGAAGGACCTCCCTAGATGGTAGAAGTACCTCCCTAGATGGTAGAAAGACCTCCCTTGATGGTAGAAGTACTACCCTAGATGGTAGAAGGACCTCCCCAGATGGTAGAAGGACCTCCCTAGATGGTAGAAATACCTCCCTAGATGGTAGAAGGACCTCCCTAGATGGTAGAAGTACCTCCCTAGATGGTATAAGTACCTCCCTAGATGGTAGAAGTACCTCCCTAGATGGTAGAAGAACGTCCCTAGATGGTAGAAGGACCTCCCTAGATGGTAGAAATACCTCCCTAGATGGTAGAAGGACCTCCCTAGATGGTAGAAATACCTCCCTAGATGGTAGAAGAACGTCCCTAGATGGTAGAAGTACCTCCCTAGATGGTAGAAGAACGTGCCTAGATGGTAGAAGGACCTCCCTAGATGGTAGAAATACCTCCCTAGATGGTAGAAGTACCTCCCTAGATGGTAGAAGTACCTCCCTAGATAGTAGAAGTACCTCCCTAGATGGTAGAAGTACCTCCCTAGATGGTAGAAGTACCTCCCTAGATGGTAGAAGGACCTCCCTAGTTGGTAGAAGTACCTCCCTAGATGGTAGAAGGACCTCCCTAGATGGTAGAAGGACCTCCCTAGATGGTAGAAGTACTACCCTAGATGGTAGAAGTACCTCCCTAGATAGTAGAAGTACCTCCCTAGATGGTAGAAGGACCTCCCTAGATGGTAGAAGGACCTCCCTAGATGGTAGAAGGACCTCCCTAGATGGTAGAAGTACCTCCCTAGATAGTAGAAGTACCTCCCTAGATGGTAGAAGGATCTCCCTAGATGGCAGAAGGACCTCCCTAGATGGTAGAAGTACCTCCATAGATGGTAGAAGGACCTGACTAGATGGTAGAAGGACCTCCCTAGATGGTAGAAGAACCCCCCAAGATGGTAGAAGAACCCCCCTAGATGGTAGAAGAACCCCCCTAGATGGTAGAAGGACCTCCCTAGATGTTAGAAATACCTTCCTAGACAGTAGAAATACCTCCCTATATGATAGAAGTACCTCCCTAGATGGTAGAAATACCTCCTTAGATGGTAGAAGTACCTCCCTAGATGGTAGAAATACCTCCCTCTATGATAGAAGTACCTCCCTAGATGGTAGAAATACCTCCTTAGATGGTAGAAATACCTCCCTAGATGGTAGAAGTGCTAACCTAGATGGTAGGAGTACCTCCCTATATGATAGAAGTACCTCCCTAGATGGTAGAAATACCTCCCTAGATGGTAGAAATACCTCCCTAGATGGTAGAAGTGCTACCCTAGATGGTAGGAGTACCTCCCTAGATGGTAGAAATACCTTCCTAGACAGTAGAAATACCTCCCTATATGATAGAAGTACTACCCTAGATGGTAGGAGGACCTCCCTAGATGGCAAAGGTATCTCCCTATACAGTAGGAATACCTCACAAGACAGCATTAGTACCTCCCTGGACAGTAACACTACCTCCCTGGACAGTAGGACTACCTTGCTGGACAGTAGGAGTACCTTCCTGGACAGTAGTACTCCCTGGGCAGTAGAAGTACCTCCCTAGACAGTAGGAGTACCTCACTAGACAGTAGGAGTACCTCCGTAGATAGTAGAAGTGCCTCCCTAGACTATAGAAGTACCTCCAAAGACAGTAGAAGTACCTCCCTAGACAGTAGTACCTCCCTGGGCAGTAGAAGCACCTTCCTGGGCAGTAGATGTACCTCCCTGGGCAGTAGATGTACCTCCCTAAACAGTAAGAATACCTCCTCAGACTGGTCATAGACCGGGCTGCAAGGGCATTGACCCCTGGAACTATCTCCAGGAACTCTCTCCAGGTACCTTGCTAGAGTAGGAGTACCTCCCTGGACAGTAAGAGTACCTGCCTCGACTGTTGAAGTACCTTGCTAGACTGTAGGAGTACCTCCCTAGACTGTAGGAGTACCTCACTAGACTGTAGGAGTACCTCCCTTGACAGTAAGAGTACTTGCCACAACTGTAGGAGTACCTTGCTAGACTGTAGGAGTACCTTGCTAGACCGTAGGAGTACCTTGCTAGACCGTAGGAGTACCTTGTTAGACTGTAGGAGTACCTCACTAGACTGTAGTACCTTGCTAGACTGTAGGAGTACCTTGCTAGACTGTAGGAGTACCTCCCTAGACTGTAGGAGTACCTCCCTAGACTGTAGGAGTACCTCCCTAGACTGTAGGAGTACCTCTCTAGACTGTAGGAGTACCTTGCTAGAATGTAGGAGTACCTCCCTAGACTGTAGGAGTACCTCCCTAGACTGTAGGAGTACCTCACTAGACTGTAGGAGTACCTCCCTAGACTGTAGGAGTACCTTGCTGGACTGTAGGAGTACCTTGCTGAACTGTAGGAGTACCTTGCTAGACTGTAGGAGTACCTCGCTAGACAGTAGGAGTACCTCCCTAGACTGTAGGAGTACCTTGCTAGACTGTAGGAGTACTTCACTAGACTGTAGGGATACCTTGCTAGACTGTAGGAGTACCTCCCTAGACTGTAGGAGTACCTCACTAGACTGTAGGAGTACCTTGCTAGACTGTAGGAGTACCTCTCTAGACTGTAGGAGTACCTTACTAGAATGTAGGAGTACCTCCCTAGACTGTAGGAGTACCTCACTAGACTGTAGGAGTACCTTGCTAGACTGTAGGAGTACCTTGCTGGACTGTAGGAGTACCTTGCTGAACTGTAGGAGTACCTTGCTAGACTGTAGGAGTACCTCGCTAGACAGTAGGAGTACCTCCCTAGACTGTAGGAGTACCTTGCTAGACTGTAGGAGTACTTCACTAGACTGTAGGGATACCTTGCTAGACTGTAGGAGTACCTTGATAGACTGTATGAGTAACTCCCTAGACTGTAGGAGTACCTTGCTAGAGAGTAGGAGTACCTCCCTACCCTGTAGGAGTACCTCGCTAGACTGTAGGATTACCTTGCTAGACTGTAGGATTACCTTGCTAGACTGTACGAGTACCTTGCTAGACTGTAGGAGTACCTCACTAGACTGTAGGAGTACCTTGCTAGACTGTAGGAGTACCTCACTAGACTGTAGGAGTACCTTGCTAGACTGTAGGAGTACCTTGCTAGACTGTAGGAGTACCTTGCTAGACAGAAGGAGTACCTTGCTAGACAGTAGGAGTACCTCCCTAGACTGTAGGAGTACCTCCCTAGACAGTAGGAGTACCTTGCTAGACTGTAGGAGTACCTCCCTAGACTGTAGGAGTACCTTGCTAGACAGTAGGAGTACCTTGCTAGACTGTATGAGTACCTTGCTAGACAGTAGGAGTACCTTGCTAGACTGTAGGAGTACCTTGCTAGACAGTAGGAGTACCTCCCTAGACTGTAGGAGTACCTCCCTAGACTGTAGGAATACCTTGCTAGACAGTAGGAGTACCTTGCTAAACTGTAGGAGTACCTTGCTAGACTGTAGGAGTACCTACCTAGACTGTAGGAGTACCTTGCTAGACAGTAGTACCACCTTGCTAGACTGTAGGAGTACCTTGCTAGACTGTAGGAGTACCTTGCTAGACAGTAGGAGTACCTTGCTAGACTGTAGGAGTACCTTGCTAGACTGTAGGAGTACCTTGCTAGACTGTAGGAGTACCTTGCTAGACTGTAGGAGTACCTTGCTAGACAGTAGGAGTACCTCCCTAGACTGTAGGAGTACCTCCCTAGACAGTAGGAGTACCTTGCTAGACTGTAGGAGTACCTCCCTAGACTGTAGGAGTACCTTGCTAGACAGTAGGATTACCTCCCTAGACTGTAAGAGTACCTCCCTAGACTGTAAGAGTACCTCCCTAGACTGTAAGAGTATCTCCCTAGACTGTAAGAGTACCTCCCTAGACTGTAAAAGTACCTCCCTAGACTGTAAGAGTACCTCCCTAGATTAAGAGTACCTCCCTAGACTGTAAGAGTACCTCCCTAGACTGTAAGAGTACCTCCCTAGACTGTAAGAGTACCTCCCTAGACTGTAAGAGTACCTCCCTGGACTGTAAGAATACCTCCCTAGACTGTAAGAGTACCTCCCTGGACTGTAAGAGTACCTCCCTGGACTGTAAGAGTACCTCCCTGGACTGTAAGAGTACCTCCCTGGACTGTAAGAGCACCTCCCTGGACTGTAAGAGTACCTCCCTGGACTGTAAGAGTACCTCCCTGGACTGTAAGAGTACCTCCCTGGACTGTAAGAGTACCTCCCTGGACTGTAAGAGTACCTCCCTGGACTGTAAGAGTACCTCCCTGGACTGTAAGAGTACCTCCCTAGACTGTAAGAGTACCTCCCTAGACTGTAAGAGTACCTCCCTGGACTGTAAGAGTACCTCCCTGGACTGTAAGAGTACCTCCCTGGACTGTAAGAGTACCTCCCTGGACTGTAAGAGCACCTCCCTGGACTGTAAGAGTACCTCCCTGGACTGTAAGAGTACCTCCCTGGACTGTAAGAGTACCTCCCTGGACTGTAAGAGCACCTCCCTGGACTGTAAGAGTACCTCCCTGGACTGTAAGAGCACCTCCCTGGACTGTAAGAGTACCTCCCTGGACTGTAAGAGTACCTCCCTGGACTGTAAGAGTACCTCCCTGGACCTCCCTGGTCTGTAAGAGTACCTCCCTGGACTGTAAGAGTACCTCCCTGGACTGTAAGAGTACCTCCCTGGACTGTAACCTCCCTGGACTGTACCTCCCTGGACTTTACTAGTACCTCCCTGGACTGTAAGAGTACCTCCCTGGACTGTAAGAGTACCTCCCTGGACTGTAAGAGTACCTCCCTGGACTGTAAGAGTACCTCCCTGGACTGTAAGAGTACCTTCCTGGACTGTAAGAGTACCTCCCTGGACTGTAAGAGTACCTCCCTGGACTGTAAGAGCACCTCCCTGGACTGTAAGAGTACCTCCCTGGACTGTAAGAGTACCTCCCTGGACTGTAAGAGTACCTCCCTGGACTGTAAGAGTACCTCCCTGGACTGTAAGAGTACCTCCCTGGACTGTAAGAGTACCTCCCTGGACTGTAAGAGTACCTCCCTGGACTGTAAGAGTACCTCCCTGGACTGTAAGAGTACCTCCCTGGACTGTAAGAGTACCTCCCTGGACTGTAAGAGTACCTCCCTGGACTGTAAGAGTACCTCCCTGGACTGTAAGAGTACCTCCCTGGACTGTAAGAGTACCTCCCTGGACTGTAAGAGTACCTCCCTGGACTGTAAGAGTACCTCCCTGGATATTTACTGCCCACTAAACTACTACCAACTAAAATATTTATCATATGTTTAACAGTAAACAATAAACAAACTACAGAGTAAAGTATATGAATGTCTTAAACTGTGGAAGAAACCCTGGATGTGTGTAAGCATCATTCTTGCTTTCTCACTATCTTTACCATGTGTGCCACAGTAATTGACAAGTAAAAAACATTATAATGAAAATAAAACAGATTTCTGAATATTTTTATAGTAAATATTTGTAGACACAACACTTGAAAATGTTAAGACACAGTACCATTCTTTTTATCACAACACCTTCAGCCCTATTTATCCCAAAATCTTTAACAAAGTACATGTACACAGAAATACTACCAACTTGAGTACATGTACTAAAAACTAACATGTAACATTGTGAGTCAATACTGACCTACAGCTGGAAGAGGTGGAGCACCAGTACTGCTGCCACAGGCAGTTTGTTTAAGTGACGGCGGCAACGCTTGTGGTAGATTGAAACCTCGTAGTTTTAAATTAATGAGTTTACAAGCGATGCTGAACTCATGGAGATTCATCTTCCCATCACCATCAATATCAGACAAGGCCCTGAAGTACAGCATTTATCAAGAATTACAAGAATGAGCACGGTAGATTTTCAGTGACTCAACACAGTGTACAAAATGTTATTGTCACCAGGATCATTATCATTCATACAGTTACAATGTTACAGTCACCAGGATCATTATCATTCATACAGTTACAATGTTACAGTCACCAGGATCATTATCATTCATACAGCTATAATGTTATAGTCACCAGGATCATTATCATTCATACAGCTATACAGCCTCTTCTCACTTAATAACGGAATTCCGTTCCTAAGTGTTACGAGTATGGCCATATCCATTATATTTTATAATAGGGTATGCTCCTGGATTATTTTATAACATATATGTTAAGGCTAATATTAATGCTAATATTGTATTATATTATGTTTTGTTAGTCTATATTAGGTGTTTTCATGTAGTGGGAAACTACTAGTTGGAGCGCCAGTTACTAGTTTAGGTACTGACGTCTCCCTCAGTCATGTGACCAACTTGACGTCTGCTCACCACTCAATGGTACTGTGAGTAGGTTCTCAGCCCTTGCTCTGAGTAGGTTTCCACACTTGCTCAGAGTGGCTCCACAACACTCACACTGACTAGCACTCTCACTTCTAGTCTGTTCTGATTTCTAAGAGTTCTTTGGTCATATACATATCCCTTGCACAGGATTACCGATAAATCCTTGTCTGGATAATTACTTCCTGCAACAGATTGATTGCCTAACTCTAGTACTGGGAATTGTTTTGACAGTAAACTTTTGTCATAACAACAGCTGTACATGTATAATATCTTTTATGTATAAAGGAAAAAGATAAGTGATTTTGTTGCTCTATTTTAATTAATATAGAGTTCATAAATATATGAAGATACTATGTAAGTTTTATTGTTATTAAAGACAGATTTTATTTGAGTTTTGGCCATCCTACAGAAAGAAGGTTAACAAAGAAAGTCTTCTTAAAAAGGCTATATTGGCTGCACTAAAACCTTGTTACTATGGAGTTCACCCTAGACAATAGCCAACCTAGCAACTGATCCCCATCGAGGATCAGTAGCCCAGTGTTATACACTCCATACCATAACACTAAGACCACGTTGTTAAACAAATTCATCACTAAATGAGGAGCATACTATGATGGTAGTGGGTTTGTGTCAACCATCTTCGATATTGTTTTAATGTCACCTTTGAACTGTTTATAACATTTCTGGTATATTTTCAAATGTTTATACAGTAGTGTACTGTACATTGAAATAAACAGAATAGAGGAAATCAGCTCTAATATACATTATTTAAGCATAAATACTAGTCAGAGAGCTCGTCGCAAGTCTGAGGCATCAGTAAATGAGTACAGTAGGACCCCGCTTTACAGTATTTCGCATTAGAGTTCTGCTAATACAGCAATTTCAAATTATGACCAAAATTTGCTATATGGCTCCCAGTCTTTCTAATATGGCATGCCCCACCAGGTTTGTTTACATTCTCTGTGAGCACATCTCTCTATTATGTCTGGAAACTTTCCAAAATTTCAAGTGTTTTAAAGTTACTGCATATTTTATATGTACACCTGATAATTATACTTATGTGTACCTGTACCTAAATATACTTACACACTGTGCTGGCATGCAGGTACAATTAAAATCACTAAGAGTCTCTCTACTCTTGACACCATATTAATAATAATACGTTATCTCTTGGGCGCATTAAATGTCATATTACAATAATATAGACACTCCATTAATCCATCTATGAAAAAGAAAAGAGTCCCGCTGGGCATTTTCACTGATTTACATAAAGCTTTCGATACAGTCGACCATGAACTGCTGTACTCCAAATTAACGCACTATGGTATCAGAGGCCACTCCCTCAACTACCTAAAATCATACCTTAGTAACAGAACTCAATATGTGTATGCAAATGATGCAAACTCTTCCACCCAACCAATCACAGTAGGAGTCCCACAAGGAAGCGTCCTTGGACCACTCCTCTTTCTCATCTACATCATTGATGTACCGAATGCATCACAGCTACTTAAACCCATATTATTTGTAGATGACACTACATATGTCTTTTCTCACCCAAACACAGTCATACTAGCAAACACAGCCAATGCTGAATTACAAAAAAAATCTGCCTGGATGATGACTAATAAACTTACCCTGAACACTGATAAAACCTATTTCATTCAGTTTGGAAACAAAGCTGCAAATGATCCAATTAACATAACGTTAAATGGATCATCAGTCTCACAGACTCACAGAGGGAAAATTCCTAGGAATCCACCTTGACAGTAGCCTTAAGTTCCGGACACACATACAACAAATCACCAAGAAAATCTCCAAGACTGTAGGCATACTATCAAAGATAAGGTACTACATTCCACAATCAACTCTCCTGGCAAGGTACCATACACTCATATACCCTTATCTTACATATTGAATTTGTGCATGGGGATCAACAACATCCAATCACCTAAAACCCCTCATAACCTAGCAAAAGGCAGCAGTAGAATGATAACGAATTCCCACTCCTGCCAGCATACTCTACCAATTTTCAAAAATCTTAATCTGCTCACCATTAAGAACATCCATACTTATTCATGTGCCTACTACATACACAGAACAATACACGCAAATATAAACCCTCCACTCAAACTTCTCCTCGCCAACCTAAACAGGACACATGACCACAACACAGGACACAGATCTCTTTTCGATATACATGTACTTTGTGTCCATATCACACTGTGTAAAAACTATGCACATAACAGGCCCTAAAATATGGAATTCATTACCAGAAGATATTAAAGTAACCCAGTCTGAAAATCAATTTAAGACTCTTCTCAAAAGCCACTTAATCACCCTAGACTAAATGCTAAATACTCAGTACACATACTCACCTATGTACTCCCACATCATAACTTCAACAATCACTTTGAACCTTCTATCCATTGTTGACAGGAATATAATTGAACCATTGTTTTCACAAAAAGCATTTTAGACAATATGAATATATCCTTTGTCTTATACAAATTTAATTCACTTATAATTAATAATCTACTGTTCAACTATGAAATAATTACTATCCTACTGTACAATTATGATATAATCTTTAGTGTTAAGTAGTCTGTAAGCCAATAATGTTAAGTTGGCCCATAATGCCTAGGCATAATAGAGGCTCTCTTTGCATTGCAACCCATTATTGTAAATATAAATCTCAATGTACTGTTTGCAAAGACATAAAATAAATAAATAAAATCAATTAATAAATAAAAAGAATAAATTAACATAAATATGAGATGTGGTAGCCAGGTGACTTGTAGGACTTGTGGGAGCCAGGTGACTTGTAGGACTTGTGGGAGCCAGGAGACTTGTAGGACTTGTGGGAGCCAGGAGACTTGTAGGACTTGTGGGAGCCAGGTGACTTGTAGGACTTGTGGGAGCCAGGAGACTTGTAGGACTTGTGGGAGCCAGGAGACTTGTAGGACTTGTGGGAGCCAGGTGACTTGTAGGACTTGTGGGAGCCAGGTGACTTGTAGGACTTGTGGGAGCCAGGTGACTTGTAGGACTTGTGGGAGCCAGGAGACTTGTAGGACTTGTGGGAGCCAGGAGACTTGTAGGACTTGTGGGAGCCAGGAGACTTGTAGGACTTGTGGGAGCCAGGAGACTTGTAGGACTTGTGGGAGCCAGGTGACTTGTAGGACTTGTGGGAGCCAGGTGACTTGTAGGACTTGTGGGAGCCAGGAGACTTGTAGGACTTGTGGGAGCCAGGAGACTTGTAGGACTTGTGGGAGCCAGGTGACTTGTAGGACTTGTGGGAGCCAGGAGACTTGTAGGACTTGTGGGAGCCAGGAGACTTGTAGGACTTGTGGGAGCCAGGAGACTTATAGGACTTGTGGGAGCCAGGTGACTTGTAGGACTTGTGGGAGCCAGGAGACTTGTAGGACTTGTGGGAGCCAGGAGACTTGTAGGACTTGTGGGAGCCAGGAGACTTGTAGGACTTGTGGGAGCCAGGAGACTTATAGGACTTGTGGGAGCCAGGAGACTTGTAGGACTTGTGGGAGCCAGGAGACTTGTAGGAGTTGTGGGAGCCAGGAGACTTGTAGGACTTGTGGGAGCCAGGTGACTTGTAGGACTTGTGGGAGCCAGGTGACTTGTAGGACTTGTGGGAGCCAGGAGACTTATAGGACTTGTGGGAGCCAGGAGACTTGTAGGACTTGTGGGAGCCAGGAGACTTGTAGGACTTGTGGGAGCCAGGTGACTTGTAGGACTTGTGGGAGCCAGGAGACTTATAGGACTTGTGGGAGCCAGGAGACTTATAGGACTTGTGGGAGCGAGGAGACTTATAGGACTTGTGGGAGCCAGGAGACTTATAGGACTTGTGGGAGCCAGGTGACTTGTAGGACTTGTGGGAGCCAGGAGACTTATAGGACTTGTGGGAGCCAGGAGACTTGTAGGACTTGTGGGAGCCAGGTGACTTGTAGGACTTGTGGGAGCCAGGAGACTTGTAGGACTTGTGGGAGCCAGGAGACTTATAGGACTTGTGGGAGCCAGGTGACTTGTAGGACTTGTGGGAGCCAGGAGACTTGTAGGACTTGTGGGAGCCAGGAGACTTGTAGGACTTGTGGGAGCCAGGAGACTTGTAGGACTTGTGGGAGCCAGGTGACTTGTAGGACTTGTGGGAGCCAGGAGACTTATAGGACTTGTGGGAGCCAGGAGACTTGTAGGACTTGTGGGAGCCAGGAGACTTGTAGGACTTGTGGGAGCCAGGAGACTTGTAGGACTTGTGGGAGCCAGGTGACTTGTAGGACTTGTGGGAGCCAGGAGACTTATAGGACTTGTGGGAGCCAGGAGACTTGTAGGACTTGTGGGAGCCAGGAGACTTGTAGGACTTGTGGGAGCCAGGTGACTTGTAGGACTTGTGGGAGCCAGGAGACTTATAGGACTGGTGGGAGCCAGGAGACTTATAGGACTTGTGGGAGCCAGGAGACTTATAGGACTTGTGGGAGCCAGGAGACTTATAGGACTTGTGGGAGCCAGGTGACTTGTAGGACTTGTGGGAGCCAGGAGACTTATAGGACTTGTGGGAGCCAGGAGACTTGTAGGACTTGTGGGAGCCAGGTGACTTGTAGGACTTGTGGGAGCCAGGAGACTTGTAGGACTTGTGGGAGCCAGGAGACTTATAGGACTTGTGGGAGCCAGGTGACTTGTAGGACTTGTGGGAGCCAGGAGACTTGTAGGACTTGTGGGAGCCAGGAGACTTGTAGGACTTGTGGGAGCCAGGAGACTTGTAGGACTTGTGGGAGCCAGGTGACTTGTAGGACTTGTGGGAGCCAGGAGACTTATAGGACTTGTGGGAGCCAGGAGACTTGTAGGACTTGTGGGAGCCAGGAGACTTGTAGGACTTGTGGGAGCCAGGAGACTTGTAGGACTTGTGGGAGCCAGGTGACTTGTAGGACTTGTGGGAGCCAGGAGACTTATAGGACTTGTGGGAGCCAGGAGACTTGTAGGACTTGTGGGAGCCAGGAGACTTGTAGGACTTGTGGGAGCCAGGTGACTTGTAGGACTTGTGGGAGCCAGGAGACTTATAGGACTTGTGGGAGCCAGGAGACTTATAGGACTTGTGGGAGCCAGGAGACTTATAGAACTTGTGGGAGCCAGGAGACTTATAGGACTTGTGGGAGCCAGGTGACTTGTAGGACTTGTGGGAGCCAGGAGACTTATAGGACTTGTGGGAGCCAGGAGACTTATAGGACTTGTGGGAGCCAGGAGACTTATAGGACTTGTGGGAGCCAGGAGACTTATAGGACTTGTGGGAGCCAGGAGACTTGTAGGACTTGTGGGAGCCAGGTGACTTGTAGGACTTGTGGGAGCCAGGAGACTTGTAGGACTTGTGGGAGCCAGGTGACTTGTAGGACTTGTGGGAGCCAGGACACTTGTAGGACTTGTGGGAGCCAGGAGACTTGTAGGACTTGTGGGAGCCAGGTGACTTGTAGGACTTGTGGGAGCCAGGAGACTTATAGGACTTGTGGGAGCCAGGAGACTTGTAGGACTTGTGGGAGCCAGGAGACTTGTAGGACTTGTGGGAGCCAGGTGACTTGTAGGACTTGTGGGAGCCAGGAGACTTATAGGACTTGTGGGAGCCAGGAGACTTATAGGACTTGTGGGAGCCAGGAGACTTATAGGACTTGTGGGAGCCAGGAGACTTATAGGACTTGTGGGAGCCAGGTGACTTGTAGGACTTGTGGGAGCCAGGAGACTTATAGGACTTGTGGGAGCCAGGAGACTTGTAGGACTTGTGGGAGCCAGGTGACTTGTAGGACTTGTGGGAGCCAGGAGACTTGTAGGACTTGTGGGAGCCAGGAGACTTATAGGACTTGTGGGAGCCAGGTGACTTGTAGGACTTGTGGGAGCCAGGAGACTTGTAGGACTTGTGGGAGCCAGGAGACTTGTAGGACTTGTGGGAGCCAGGAGACTTGTAGGACTTGTGGGAGCCAGGTGACTTGTAGGACTTGTGGGAGCCAGGAGACTTATAGGACTTGTGGGAGCCAGGAGACTTATAGGACTTGTGGGAGCCAGGAGACTTGTAGGACTTGTGGGAGCCAGGAGACTTGTAGGACTTGTGGGAGCCAGGTGACTTGTAGGACTTGTGGGAGCCAGGAGACTTATAGGACTTGTGGGAGCCAGGAGACTTGTAGGTCTTGTGGGAGCCAGGAGACTTGTAGGACTTGTGGGAGCCAGGTGACTTGTAGGACTTGTGGGAGCCAGGAGACTTATAGGACTTGTGGGAGCCAGGAGACTTATAGGACTTGTGGGAGCCAGGAGACTTATAGGACTTGTGGGAGCCAGGAGACTTATAGGACTTGTGGGAGCCAGGTGACTTGTAGGACTTGTGGGAGCCAGGAGACTTATAGGACTTGTGGGAGCCAGGAGACTTGTAGGACTTGTGGGAGCCAGGTGACTTGTAGGACTTGTGGGAGCCAGGAGACTTGTAGGACTTGTGGGAGCCAGGAGACTTATAGGACTTGTGGGAGCCAGGTGACTTGTAGGACTTGTGGGAGCCAGGAGACTTGTAGGACTTGTGGGAGCCAGGAGACTTGTAGGACTTGTGGGAGCCAGGAGACTTGTAGGACTTGTGGGAGCCAGGTGACTTGTAGGACTTGTGGGAGCCAGGAGACTTATAGGACTTGTGGGAGCCAGGAGACTTGTAGGACTTGTGGGAGCCAGGAGACTTGTAGGACTTGTGGGAGCCAGGAGACTTGTAGGACTTGTGGGAGCCAGGTGACTTGTAGGACTTGTGGGAGCCAGGAGACTTATAGGACTTGTGGGAGCCAGGAGACTTGTAGGACTTGTGGGAGCCAGGAGACTTGTAGGACTTGTGGGAGCCAGGTGACTTGTAGGACTTGTGGGAGCCAGGAGACTTATAGGACTTGTGGGAGCCAGGAGACTTATAGGACTTGTGGGAGCCAGGAGACTTATAGGACTTGTGGGAGCCAGGAGACTTATAGGACTTGTGGGAGCCAGGTGACTTGTAGGACTTGTGGGAGCCAGGAGACTTATAGGACTTGTGGGAGCCAGGAGACTTATAGGACTTGTGGGAGCCAGGAGACTTATAGGACTTGTGGGAGCCAGGAGACTTATAGGACTTGTGGGAGCCAGGTGACTTGTAGGACTTGTGGGAGCCAGGAGACTTATAGGACTTGTGGGAGCCAGGAGACTTGTAGGACTTGTGGGAGCCAGGTGACTTGTAGGACTTGTGGGAGCCAGGAGACTTGTAGGACTTGTGGGAGCCAGGAGACTTATAGGACTTGTGGGAGCCAGGTGACTTGTAGGACTTGTGGGAGCCAGGAGACTTGTAGGACTTGTGGGAGCCAGGAGACTTGTAGGACTTGTGGGAGCCAGGAGACTTGTAGGACTTGTGGGAGCCAGGTGACTTGTAGGACTTGTGGGAGCCAGGAGACTTATAGGACTTGTGGGAGCCAGGAGACTTATAGGACTTGTGGGAGCCAGGAGACTTGTAGGACTTGTGGGAGCCAGGAGACTTGTAGGACTTGTGGGAGCCAGGTGACTTGTAGGACTTGTGGGAGCCAGGAGACTTATAGGACTTGTGGGAGCCAGGAGACTTGTAGGTCTTGTGGGAGCCAGGAGACTTGTAGGACTTGTGGGAGCCAGGTGACTTGTAGGACTTGTGGGAGCCAGGAGACTTATAGGACTTGTGGGAGCCAGGAGACTTATAGGACTTGTGGGAGCCAGGAGACTTATAGGACTTGTGGGAGCCAGGAGACTTATAGGACTTGTGGGAGCCAGGTGACTTGTAGGACTTGTGGGAGCCAGGAGACTTATAGGACTTGTGGGAGCCAGGAGACTTGTAGGACTTGTGGGAGCCAGGTGACTTGTAGGACTTGTGGGAGCCAGGAGACTTGTAGGACTTGTGGGAGCCAGGAGACTTATAGGACTTGTGGGAGCCAGGTGACTTGTAGGACTTGTGGGAGCCAGGAGACTTGTAGGACTTGTGGGAGCCAGGAGACTTGTAGGACTTGTGGGAGCCAGGAGACTTGTAGGACTTGTGGGAGCCAGGTGACTTGTAGGACTTGTGGGAGCCAGGAGACTTATAGGACTTGTGGGAGCCAGGAGACTTGTAGGACTTGTGGGAGCCAGGAGACTTGTAGGACTTGTGGGAGCCAGGAGACTTGTAGGACTTGTGGGAGCCAGGTGACTTGTAGGACTTGTGGGAGCCAGGAGACTTATAGGACTTGTGGGAGCCAGGAGACTTGTAGGACTTGTGGGAGCCAGGAGACTTGTAGGACTTGTGGGAGCCAGGTGACTTGTAGGACTTGTGGGAGCCAGGAGACTTATAGGACTTGTGGGAGCCAGGAGACTTATAGGACTTGTGGGAGCCAGGAGACTTATAGGACTTGTGGGAGCCAGGAGACTTATAGGACTTGTGGGAGCCAGGTGACTTGTAGGACTTGTGGGAGCCAGGAGACTTATAGGACTTGTGGGAGCCAGGAGACTTATAGGACTTGTGGGAGCCAGGAGACTTATAGGACTTGTGGGAGCCAGGAGACTTATAGGACTTGTGGGAGCCAGGAGACTTGTAGGACTTGTGGGAGCCAGGTGACTTGTAGGACTTGTGGGAGCCAGGAGACTTGTAGGACTTGTGGGAGCCAGGAGACTTGTAGGACTTGTGGGAGCCAGGAGACTTGTAGGACTTGTGGGAGCCAGGAGACTTGTAGGACTTGTGGGAGCCAGGTGACTTGTAGGACTTGTGGGAGCCAGGAGACTTGTAGGACTTGTGGGAGCCAGGAGACTTGTAGGACTTGTGGGAGCCAGGAGACTTGTAGGACTTGTGGGAGCCAGGTGACTTGTAGGACTTGTGGGAGCCAGGAGACTTGTAGGACTTGTGGGAGCCAGGAGACTTGTAGGACTTGTGGGAGCCAGGTGACTTGTAGGACTTGTGGGAGCCAGGAGACTTGTAGGACTTGTGGGAGCCAGGTGACTTGTAGGACTTGTGGGAGCCAGGTGACTTGTAGGACTTGTGGGAGCCAGGAGACTTGTAGGACTTGTGGGAGCCAGGTGACTTGTAGGACTTGTGGGAGCCAGGAGACTTGTAGGACTTGTGGGAGCCAGGTGACTTGTAGGACTTGTGGGAGCCAGGTGACTTGTAGGACTTGTGGGAGCCAGGTGACTTGTAGGACTTGTGGGAGCCAGGTGACTTGTAGGACTTGTGGGAGCCAGGAGACTTGTAGGACTTGTGGGAGCCAGGTGACTTGTGGGACTTGTGGGAGCCAGGAGACTTGTAGGACTTGTGGGAGCCAGGAGACTTGTAGGACTTGTGGGAGCCAGGAGACTTGTAGGACTTGTGGTAGCCAGGTGACTTGTAGGACTTGTGGGAGCCAGGTGACTTGTAGGACTTGTGGGAGCCAGGAGACTTGTAGGACTTGTGGTAGCCAGGTGACTTGTAGGACTTGTGGGAGCCAGGAGACTTGTAGGACTTGTGGGAGCCAGGAGACTTGTAGGACTTGTGGGAGCCAGGAGACTTGTGGTTCAACATCAGAGAAAATGTGTACACTATAATATTACTGGGGGTAGCTAGAAAATTATTCCTTTCATATGTAAGTTCATTCAGGTATACACCAATATAGTTACATAGATTATCATACATAGCAGCATGTAGAGAACCTAGGATAACCCAAAAAAGTCAAATAAATTGACTTATTTCCATATGCCTTCACTCAGAGATGGGTATGTATCTAATTATGTAAATCTAATAATGTATGTGCCTAGCCAGGTATGTATCTGATTATGTATTTAACTAATAATGTATATTCAAATGTACTGCTCCATGACCTATATCAATATAGAGTAAGAATTAGTATTAGTCTGCCCAAAATGCCTAGGCATGCTAGTGGCCTTCTTTGTAATTAACATTTCACAACATGTAAACCAAACATTGTAAGCATTACGATACTTCACAAACCTGACTTCCTACAAATAAAACTCACCTCTCACCCTACATTAAGACTACAAATATTTTAAGGTAAGTAATGAGTGTACTGTGTGTGTATTATACTTTTTGTTTTTAATGCCCAGTTCTATTGCTAAATTAATATGTGTTAGTGTAAACTAGTTATCTGGCATTTATAAGTGGAAAAAATGACATTCTGCTTTCCAGCGATGTCTGCTTTCCAGAAGTAGCCTGGAACCTAACCTGCCGTTTAAGTGGGGCCCTACTGTACTTCACTAAGTGAGGAGAGGCTGTAATGTTATAGTCACCAGGATCATTATCAGTCATACAGCTACAATACTTTTGGTATTAACTCCAGTCAACAATTTTGGTATTAACTGTTAAGAATTTTCTTGGTACAGATCGGCCATCACTAATCCGGCATGATTAGGACCCGTAGTGTGCAGGATTAGTGAGTTTGCTGGATTACAAAGTGGTTAGGTTAGAATACACTTAATCAACCTATCAATAGAGACTCTTTCTGCTACAGCTTCCTCATTTTCATAACTGCTTTCTCCTCCACTGGCTTTTTCCTGTGTATTTACAACCATCTGCACAATTACTGAGTCAGTATGATAATGAAACTGGAAACTATACTAGCCGAAATTAGTGCCGGATTACTGATGTAACTGGATAACTGATTGCCGGATTAGTGATGGTCAACCTGTATTGACATTCTATAATAATCTTTGCCTTATAATTTCTGTAGAGAAGACAAAAATGTTAAACAGACACACTGGTAAACACAAAAGTGGATCATCAAAATTAAAGGTCAATGGCAGGCCTATTGATTATGTGTCGTCCTGTAAATAACTAGATATTACTGTTCCATGTACAGTAAGAGCTGTGAAGAAAATTAACCAACAATCTGAAAATAGACCTAAGCTCTAAATTGTAGAGTATGATGCCAAATATAATGCAAATAACAAGAGTTGCAAAAATGACGTACAGCTGAGTCAATTAACACCAGTTACTTCAAAATCATGCAAAATGAACTGAAAAATATAAAGCCTCTCCTCACTTACTGATGTACTTGTTTACCGACAATTTAGAGTTGCGACGGGCTCTCTGACGAGTTGTTATTGTATACTGCACAAGAACTTGGGTCATGAATGGGCAGTGCAGCATCTCAGCTTCTAGCATCTTAATCTCCTTCCTACAGCCACTCAGTACACTAACTTTCAGTCTCCAAGACTACATACAGTGGACCCCCGCATAACGATTACCTCCGAATGAGACCAATTATGTAAGTGTATTTATGTAAGTGTGTTTGTTCGTGTATGTATGGGGGTCTGAAATGGACTAATCTACTTCACAATATTCCTTATGGGAACAAATTCGGTCAGTACTGGCACCTGAACATACTTCTGGAGTGAAAAAATATCGTTAACCGGGGGTCCACTGTATTTGTATAAATTTCCTGTTGTTTTTCCACTTGGAAGAGGAAAAAAAGAGGAAAATGGAAGAAGTACAAAAGAAGTTCATTGTAAGTGAGCTAGTGAGGCATCTCAGCATCAAGCAATCTCCAAAGACTATATATTTCATCTATAAATTTGTACTTTGTTGTGCATCCTGTAGAAGAAGATAGAGTTACAAGTGCAGCAGCACTTGGAAGAGGAAAAACAAGAGGAAAATGGAAAAAGTCACTCCTTACTGACACTTTTGAAGTATCAGTATGGGGTGATTCCTCGATTAGCGACAAATTCGTTTACCGACGAGGTCTTAGGCCCCTAACTCCATCGTTAAGTGAGGAGAGGCTGTATGGGAAAAAAAGGGTTACATTCCTTAAACCCCCCAAAAATTCAAACCAACTTTTGTCTCGTAATCATGAAAAACAATGATAATAATGTAATAGTAGGTGGCTGCAGGAAGTAATGTGTTATATTTAACCCTTTAACTGTCAAGGCATTGATCAATGCATCTCTGCTAGCTCTTCAATATTTCAAGAAAATAAAACTCTGTTAAAAATAAAAAAAAAAAAATAAGGTGAATTTTGTGCAATAAGAAAAAAATTTAGGGTCAGTATTTACCAGAATATAAGACAATAAAGTGGAGTGGAGAGGGATGGTGTAGCCACTACTGGGCTAAGTGGAAGGCTGCGAATTGTTAACCTAAAGTTCTTACACTGATGTTGATGGTTGTACTGGAGAACTGAGGAATTCTGTAATGCACCTTTGGTCAGTTTTATCCTGCAGTACTTTATACAGTTGATAGTAAGTCATCATCAGCTGCTCTCTAGTCCCTGCTTCAGAGCAGTGCTTCTAGATTTGTCAGGGTCATCTTCAATGAAAGTCTACAACTTTATCAATAATATGAAACCGTTCACATAACTGTTGTAATGTTAACTGTTTTTCTTCAGTGCTTTCTGTCTCATCTTTCTCTGTTATCTGCCACCCTTGTTATCTGAGCACTGAGCTTTGCCAACATTTCCTCTAGACTTCTGTCTTGGTCATCTTCTAACAGTTCATTATCACCATCTTCCTGCACTTAACCCTTTCAGGGTTGGTGCCATACTAGTACGGCTTACGCACCAGGGTTGGTGCCATACTAGTACGCATAAATTCTAGCATCCTCAAATCAAGTAGAAAAAGGCTGGTAGTTCTGATGTGAAAGAATGGGTCTCCTTGGTCAGTGTGCGCAGTATAAAAAAAAATCGGGGGCCCAGTGGTGCATTGTGGGAAAGCCATTTTATTACACCTTGTTCACCATGTCTAGCGCTAAGAAACTCCTCACTCCTCGGCTAATTGGGGCTCTTTTGTTTCCAAGTGACAGTTCAAACATAGATGAAAGTGTCAGGGAAGATGAATTTCATGGTTTTGAGGAGTTTGTGACCGAAAGCAATGCCCAGGAAACCAACCTGAAGGAAGGAAGGAAGAAGGAAGGAAAGAAGGTAGAAGAAAGGGAGGAAAGAAAGAGGAGATGAGAGGAAGGAAGAAAGGAAGAGATGAGAGGAAGGAAGGAGGGAAGGAAGGAAGGAAGGAGGGAAGATAGGAAGGAAGGAGGGAAGATAGGAAGGAAGGAGGGAAGATAGGAAGGAAGGAGGGAAGATAGGAAGAAGACCATCAACCTAGGATAACTAAAAAAATTCAGACAGTGACATATTTCCATGTGGGTTGGTGGGGTGGGGAGGGAGGGATGGGTGTTTACAGGCAGTGAGGGTGGCGAGTTCAATTCAATTCAATTCAAAGTTTATTCTCTATAAGGATTACAATGCTGAGTTTACAGAATTTGGTTGTGTGGTTTACATGTAGTAAAATAATAATTACAGAGTGTACCACTAGATAGGCATTTCGGGCAGACTTACATTAGTGGTGGTGTAATCTGTCATTGTGACGCTAATTAGGCCGGTGACTCACCATATTTACAAGTCCACCCCCACACAACAACTACGAGCTTTATAGAAGCTGTAGCAGTTCTGGGAAGTGTCCAGTGACTTTATATGTGTATATAAGTCATAGGAAAATAGTAATAAACAACATTTTTTATTGTTGGTTTGTGTAAACATGTTTTGTAAAGAATATAATAACTGTTTGTGCGGTTACTGTGTAGTAGACGAGTGAATATACATTCAATATACCTTATATTGGTCTGACAGGCCAGAAAAGTTACTTGAAGGAAGGAAGGAAGGGAGGGAGGGAGGGAGGGAGAGAGGGAGGGAGGGAGGGAAGGGAGGGAGGGAGGGGAGGGAAGGGAGGGAGGGAGGGAGGGAAGGGAGGGAGGAGGGAGGGAAGGAGGGGGGGAGGGAAGGGAGGGAGGGAAAGGGAGGGAGGGAAGGGAGGGAAGGGAGGGAGGGTGGGAGGGAGGGAGGGAGGGAAGGAGGGAGGGAGGGAAGGAGGGAGGGAGGGAAGGGAGGGAGGGGAGGGGAGGGAAGGGAGGGAGGGAGGGAGGGAAGGGAGGGAGGGAAGGAGGAAAGGAGGGAGGGAGGGAGGGGAGGGTGGGAGGGAGGGAGGGAGGAAGGGAGGGAGGAAGGAAGGGAGGGAGGGGGGAAGGAAGGGAGGGAGGGAGGGAGGAAGGGAGGGGGGAAGGAAGGGAGGGAGGGAGGAAGGAAGGGAGGGAGGAAGGACGGGAGGGAGGGAAGGAAGAAGGAAGGAGGGAGGGAAGGAAGGAGGAAGGAAGGAAAGAAGGAAGGAGGGAGGGAGGGAAAGAAGGAAGGAGGGAGGGATGGAGGGAGGAAGGAAGGAAGGAAGGAGGGAGGGAGGGGAGGGAGGGAAGGAAGGGAGGAAGGAGGGAGGGAAGGAAGGAAGGAGGAGAGAAGGAAGGAGGAGGGAAGGAAGGAGGGAGGGAAGGGATGGAGGGAGGGAAGGAGGGAAGCGTGGAGGGAGGGAAGGAGGGAAGCGTGGAGGGAGGGAAGGAGGGAAGCGTGGAGGGAGGGAGGGAAGAGAGGGAGGGAGGGAGGGAGGGAAGGTAGGTAGGAAGGAAGGAAGGAAGGAAGGAAGGAGAGGAGGGAGGGGAGGGAGGGAAGGAAGGAAGGAGGGAGGGAAGGAGGGAGGGAAGGAAGGGAG